>NC_069129.1:61859766-62052080 GCF_026914265.1 Mya arenaria
CACAAGCCCCAAGAGCCCCGGTTACATTATCAAGTCTATTCTGATCCACAAGTCACAACTACCCAAGAAAGGAAGTTGATTGTAAACTAACCACAGACATAAATACTGAAATATACCAGGAAGGAAACAAAAGCTCTAAATCTACAATGGGCTACAACCAGGAACGTTTCTATCAAACATTTATTGTAATGATGTCTATTGAAGCCACAAAAAAGTATTAAGATTCACTCCTGGGTACACGTAACATTAAACAGTTAAAATATATGTTACATACTTTGTTAAATATACAAGAACATCCTCATAGGAAGTTAAAAACTGATTTCCAACTGCAGGTGCAACAAGAAATAGAGAAGAAAAAAATGTCGTCCGAGGAAGTAAAGCAGCTTGTTAAACAGTGTCTGAAAAATTGAGCTCCTTTTCAAAATGGTGAACTTTAATGACCATTTTTGAAATCTGAATGTTAATATTGTCTTTGTATTATAAATGGCGTCTGACACTTTCACCTAATAATAACCTGTAGTTTGAAATTTGTTAAACAGTCCCAACATATACTATTGTCATACCATACATTATTCAATACCTGTAAACATTCAATTAACCATTTTGTGTGTTAAAGAACTGAAGACATGTTAACACTGAATACTGTTTATAAAAGTATATTTTATTGTTTTGACAAAAAAGTTCAAAGGTTGTATTTTTTGTCTTTTTTTCATCTGGATTTTGTTGGCGATTGTTGTGTGGTTATTGTATCAGATGTTCAATCAAAGGGTCATGGGCTCAAGTCCCACTCAGAACATCATCCATGATAGTACTGGTTATCATACAGGGAAGGTTACAGGTTCTTAATCGCATTTTTATAGCACATTTAAAAAGTATACATATGTTCATTACTTTATAGGAGCTCTGCACAGCTACTAGCATGTTTATCTACGACTTTTCCAAGCATGTGCAACCTTGCAATCTTGCGCAGCTTCATAAGGTTGAGGGAAGCATGAAAAAAAAAACACTTCTGCAAGCTTGATAAAGAAATAAGCATGCGCATGCTTACTTTTAAGATTGCGAATGCACCTTTCGTAATCAAGCTGCATGCTTAAAGAAGATTGCGACTCACTTAATTGCTACCTTGCCACAACCTTGCTGCAACCTTGCCACAACCTTGGTGCAACCTTGCCACAATCTTGCTGCAACCTTGCCACAACCTTGCAGCAACCTTGCTGCAGCCCTGCTGCAGCCTTGCTGCAAACTTAATTAAGCTTGCTGTTTTGGTTTGGGAGGTTTTAAGCTTTAGGGTGAGACAACATTTTCACTTAGACTTGAATTCCATTTATTCAAGTCACTACATACTTCACTCATTTGTTCAGGACCATCACAAAGTTAGATTTCATAACTCCATGACATCCTTAATATGGTTATAACCCCTGACTGACCTTAGGATTAGGTTTTAAGGCACATTGTGTCAAGTTGTGTAACAGGAATGATATTTTCATTGTATGGTTTAATGTTTTGCTATTATAAACGTAGGTCATTTTCTTTCTTGGGTAGTATACCTACATTAGGAACATTATATTTCAGCATCAATATTTACCTGTGATGCGGTTTTAATGATAACTGTGTAGTGTATTCCACCTTATTTGGAAATGTTATACAATTGCATGAGTATTGCTTTTTTCATGAAACTTATCTCTTCATAAACTCAGAGAGGGCCGTATAGTTTTAGTAATACTGTCGGGGTTTGTCTAGCTCTACTATATTAATCAATAAGGCGTAAAAAAAAAAATTGTGTGTTTCCGGTTACCCGGCCGTGTCTGTTCCGCGCCCGCCGACCGTAATTTTTTTATCCTACCCAAATATTCCTCAATGTCGTCAGACGCTTTAAACGTGTATTTTATTCATCCCGGAAAAATCAATAGAGCGTCTGAGCGCACTGAGTAGGAGTAAGCAGGCGACAGATAATGGCGTCTGCTATTCTGTCACTCAACATAAAGAAATGTCCCCATTACGAGGGCATTCGATGCTTAAGAAGTGTAAACCAAAGTCACCAAATAGGGCAGATTTGGCGAGAGTACCACCCCACTGGAAAGATCGTCAAAGCAGTGTCGATCACTGGCACTCGGCATGACGAAAAGGTAAAATAAAAACTGTACTGGTCGGCGTTCCAGTGGCGGCTGTTGGCATTCTATATGTAAAGGAATTATTTTTTCATGATATTTTATGCGGCAATTCTGAACTTCTGTACGTTTTTCTGCAAAACAAAAACAAAAACCTAACAAAAACCGAGTTGTTATTGACAAGAAAAATGCCAACGGCCGAAACTGGTACGCGGATGTCACTGGTCGCCGACCAGTAGACATCATTTGAAATTCAGTTGACAGCTGGATTTTTTTTTATGACATGCACCAGAAAGAAAAACTTAATAGATGTGTGACACAGAGGTGAGTGTTTTTATGTATCATCTATCGAATAGAGAGGGGGAGGTGTTTTCATTAGGATAAATGAACCACCTATCCCCACCCCCTCTCAAAACTTCTGCCTTATCCCCAACTTTCAATTGGTCTGTTTAAAAAAAAGAGAAAAACACTTAAATATAGGGAGACCCATGCCCAATTTTTTTTTAGGTGAGAACTTGTGTTTTTTTCTGCTGTAATTTTCAGAGAAGTAGTTAACTGTTTTGCAGAAAGCTGCATTGTTTTTTAAATGTATGAAAGCAACACATACCCTTTTTGTTTGAATTAATAACATATACTTGTGTTGGAATTGTGAAGTGTGAAATACTGTGCACAGCCTTATCAAGTAACTGGAGTTAGGGCTATATATCTTTGACAAAGCTGCATGAAAGCTAAATGTATATTTTACTGACTCTACATTTAATCCTTTAATAATAATATTTAACATTAAAAACACAATAAAAAACATTCATAATTGGCATTTTATTTTTTCCCATAAAATTCCAATTAATTATTATGAATGTTTTGTATTTAATAATATGGGAAATGGAGCATTTGCTCCTCAGGAGCAAATGCTCAGTTTTCGATAATATTTGCAAGAGTGATCAAAATTAGAATACAATGCAATTTTTTTTAAATGTAGCATACATGGAGTCAAGGGTTAATGGATAAAATAAGCCTTTCTGATTTCACAGTGTTGGTTTATTGATAGTAATAAAGAAACAAAGAAATAAAAATACAAGTTGTTTGTTTTTAATATTGATCTTTTAGCAAGAAAAATGACAGGATAATAGTACTAATTTGGTGTTTCCACAGACGTCCTAACAGAAACTGACAAACATAAACATGTGCAGCATCTTGTTTCCTTTGGTTTGCTGTAATTGGTTGTATGGGTCTTCATTTAAATATTGTACATGTATGGTCCTGAAAGTGCACCAATTAAATTATTATAATGTTATAAAATATTCAAAACATCGAAAAATGGCATCTTTAATGGCATCATACAGTAGTTGTCAAAGATACCAAATATGTGATGGTATAAAAAAAAAAAAAATAAAAAAAAAAAAATCCTGCCTACCGTCCCTATTTTTTTTTATCATGTAACCTGAAACACACATATTTTTTTTTTGGCCTAAGCTTTATTGTAATCTTTTGTAAGCAGCTCTTACTTTGGATAGGACCCTCTTTAAATATAGTTTTTATTCCATGTAATTCTCAGGCTTTTTGGCCATTTAGGAGTATATAAGGCTGTGATTTCTGTCATTCAAGGTCGAGTTAACAGCAAAGAAAGGTATGTACTACCTAGTGTTACTTGTCCACTTTTAGGGTTGTTAAATGTTTTTTTAGCTTACCTGAGCACAAAGTGCTCAAGGTGAGCTATTGTGATTGGTCTATGTCCGGCATCTGTTGTCCGTCGTCCGTCAACAATTGGTTATATAACCCCTTGGACAATTTTGATGAAACTTCATAGGAATGATCCTTGGTTGATGCTTTTTCAAAATTGTTCAAAGAAATGAATTCCATGCAGAACTCTGGTTGCCATGGTATAAAGAAGAACCTGGGAAGTAACAGGTGTTAGTTTTATTTATTAAATCCGACGTAAAGGTCCTGTTACAGTTGTATGGCAAGTTTGCATTTTCAGAATCTCATATATACATGTAACACGTCTCTGACAACATCGATCTAACGCGATGGTCACCAGTCAAGATAGTGAGTTATTTGGATTTCTAAAACCATTAAAGAGGACCTTATAAAGGTAACAAGTGCCTGTCATGAACAACGTTGTGCCATGTTTGATAATGAGTGAATGTGTACCAACCATCCAAGCTTTGGTTGACCCAATTATACGGAAAGATGCTTAAGTGAATAACAAAAATATAATTTTTATTTCCCTCTACACAGTTTTCAGAAACAAAACATGTAAAGGGAAGGGGGGCGTGCACTAACTTTGTTTCCAAAAGGCAGGGGTTGAATCGATAACAGCTACTAAAGTGAGAGTTGGGCTACAACCCAATTTCACTCTAAAATGGTCAACACTGAGCAGCTTGATGTTAATTTTTCAAACATGCTTATGTTAATATTCATTTATTTCCTTTATGTATTGATAATTTACAATTTGTGGGGATGTTAAATAAGAATTTTGCTTGATTTTCAATTCTTTAACCTAGGAATTTACATTTTCAGTATGCTGGCATTTATGCAGTTACATTTCATACTTTTGTGAACCATACACATTAAAAAGTATTGTATTACCAAACATGTATTTAATATTAAGAAATAGGTGGACAAGACAGTTCTACTAAAGAATTGCATACGCAAAACGGAAGATGCTTGCCGGGCTCTGGTTGTAACAAGCCCTTCGAAAGTTGTGAATTGGACACCACTGAAGGCCGTGGTGCCAGAGAGACATCAGGAAACCGGCCATCTCCTGCTTAACCCACCTCTTCCTATGGCCCAGCCAATAGAGGGTGTGTTAAGATCACCGAAGAAGGTGAAAGTTTCCATTTCTGGAAAGATTGTACAGGTGTGTTTTATTAAGTCACATGAGCGCTTTAGTGAAGTGAGGAAAGTATTTGATCAGCTTTGTTTAGTTTATTAACTTTTATATAATAAAACACACCTGTACAATCTATCCAGAAATGGAAACTTTCACCTTCTTCTATCTCAAATTTAATAAAATAAAAAAATAAAATTAATTATTTTTTGACCTGACCTAAGTATGATAACAAATATTAAAAATTAACATGAACATTTGATGAAGAAGTGGCCTTTACAGTGTTAAATACCAAATTGCTGATGACAGATCTGTTTTTTTTGTTGTTTTTTTTTAATTTGAGAATGAGCAGCTTGACCTTGAGAATGGGCAGCTGAAGGCAGAAAATGCAGCTCTGGGACAGCAGATAGCTGACAACACTGTGGACAAGAAACAAGCAATGGCAGCTTGAATCTGAATGCTCCAGCATTACAAGCCCCAACCAGCTTAGCTGTGAGAGCTCCAGCATACTCCCATCGGAGTGTTTCAGCCTTAATGAATGGGAAAAGACAGTGACAGTTTTCTTGTTTTAATTAGGTCAGTCTACACTGGATTTCCTTTGAATCTATAATCAATGACTGATTAAAGAAAGAATCCGACATAGTTCAAAATAAATTGAATTAACAGATATATAAACATGTTTTTATTAGTAAACGATTATGCACATGGAGTGATTTGGTCAGCATATCAGTGCAAATAGAGTTAGTTTATTGTTAATACTGATGTAACCTTGTACTAATTCTGATATATTTTGATTGCAGGAAAAGGGGATATAAAGAAAGTGCTGCTATCAAAAGGCTTCAATGTGTACATTCCTTAAACAAAATTGTCAACTGTACTTTTGGTTCAGACATGTCCAAGGTGACTTGTCATCAAAGTTTTGGATTTTTTAGCCAGGAGCAGCTTGCTGTCAGAAATGCAACGGGCAAAAGATAGGCACACAACTCTCTAACACCAACATAGCCTCTGGGCACACAACTCTCTAACACCAATAAAGCCTCTAGGCACACAACTCTCTAACACCAACAATGCCTCTAGGCACACAACTCTCTAACACCAACAAAGCCTCTAGGCACACAACTCTCTAACACCAACAAAGCCTCTAGGCACACAACTCTCTAACACCAACAAAGCCTCTAGGCACACAACTCTCTAACACCAACAAAGCCTCTAGGCACACAACTCTCTAACACCAACAATGCCTCTAGGCACACAACTCTCTAACACCAACAAAGCCTCTAGGTACACAACTCTCTAACACCAACAAAGTCTCTAGGCACACAACTCTCTAACACCAACAATGCCTCTAGGCACACAACTCTCTAACACAAACAAAGCCTCTAGGCACACAACTCTCTAACACCAACAATGCCTCTAGGCACACAACTCTCTAACACCAACAAAGTCTCTAGGCACACAACTCTCTAACACCAACAATGCCTCTAGGCACACAACATCTCTGACACCAACAAAGTCTCTAGGCACACAACTCTCTAACACCAACAAAGTCTCTAGGCACACAGCTCTCTAACACCAACAAAGCCTCTAGGCACACAACTCTCTAACACCAACAATGCCTCTAGGCACACAACTCTCTAACACCAACAAAGCCTCTAGGCACACAACTCTCTAACACCAACAAAGCCTCTAGGCACACAACTCTCTTACACCAACAAAGCCTCTAGGCACACAACTCTCTTACACCAACAAAGCCTCTAGACACACAACTCTCTAACACCAACAATGCCTCTAGGCACACAACTCTCTAACACCAACAAAGCCTCTAGGCACACAACTCTCTAACACCAACAAAGCCTCTAGGCACACAACTCTCTAACACCAACAAAGCCTCTAGGCACACAACTCTCTAACACCAACAAAGCCTCTAGGCACACAACTCTCTATCACCAACAAAGCCTCTAGGCACTTAACTCTCTAACACCAACAACGCTTATAGGCACACAACTCTCTAACACCAACAAAGCTTCTAGGCACACAACTGTCTAATACCAACACAGTCTCTAGGCACACAACTCTCTAACACCAACAAAGTCTCTAGGCACACAACTCTCTAACACCAACAAAGTCTCTAGGCACACAACTCTCTATCACCAACAAAGTCTCTAGGCACACAACTCTCTAACACCAACAAAGCCTCTAGGCACACAACTCTCTAACACCAACAATGCCTCTGAACCAGCTTGTTCTTCAAGCAATTTTAGAGTTTGTACTGATAAAATCTTAAAAAAGATTCTGGTAAGCCTGTAAGCTTTATGTGTGGCAAACATTAATGGCATTGTAATTTCGAAGTATGGCACAGCTAGGCGCTTTTAACGCCAGGAGTGATTATTATATAAAGTTACAAATGTTGATTATTTTATGGTTTTTTTAAATTTGTGCAATTTATCTATATATGCTGTTCATTTTCACTCAAATGTTTTTTTCCCCATAGATATGGTGTTCAATTTACATAATTATTTCAACTTGTACAACAACAGTATTAGACAGTGCTTGAGATGCAGCATGCAATGTAATAATAACAACAACTCTTCCACTAAAAATTAATTTTCTACTGTTCCGAGATTATCACAACACTGCATTTTAAATGCCACTATGGAATCTAAGGTATTTCTCAGCTAGTGTTTTAATGAGTGTTTTTGCTTGTATGTAAATATTTCCATGCATTCCTTCATGTGTACATATATTCCATGTCATTCATGAACACCTGAACGTGCCATAATATTGCCTATTTTTCATCAGAACACATTAATTTGCTGTTTATGAAGACATGATTGAAAAACTTTCAATGGCTTCCCTTGGTGATTACGGTTAAATAAAATTAAGAACGGAAATGGTGTATATTACCTGGATGCAACAGGATCAATTGTCAAGAAGAAATAATAAAGACGAGAAAGATATGTAATATTGTTTAATTCTTCATTCAGATGGTGTGAGAGTTCCTGTGCTAGAGTATCGCAAAGATCACCAAAGCACAAACTACATTACAAGACCGCTCCTAACTTTCCAATGTCAGCTTGAACCATCGGTTCAAAGAAATTGATTTCTTGTGGGCATTTATCCACAATCATCTTTCAATTGTTTAAAGATTAATGAATACTTGGAACTGTGGTTCTATCAGGGGGAAGAACAGATGAAGAATGGTACAACAGTTGTTCATGTCTTGAGAGAAGACATCTTGAGACAAGTAAGGAAATTGTTTGAATTTTAATTAACTTGGTGGAGGATTGACACTTATAGGAGTAATTAATAAATAACCATTGATAACTTTGGACAGAAAAGTAGGAAATACACTCTTCTAGCGTCTGAGCCCCTAGCTCACAGAGCTCCAAGCCCGCAGAGCCACAAGCCCCAACGGCCCCCAGGATACATTATCAAGTTTATTCTGATCCACAAGTCACAGCTACCAAAGAAAGGAAGTTGATTGTAAACTAACCAGACATAAATGCTGAAATATACCAGGAAGGAAACAAAAGCTCTAAATCTACATTGGGCTACATCCAGGAACATTCCTATCAAACATTTATTGTCATCATGTTTATGGAACAATCCATTGAAGCCACAAAATAATATAGAGAACAGAAATGGTGTATTTTACCTGGATGTAACAGGATCAATTGTCAAGAAGAAATAATAAAGACGAGAAAGATATGTAATATTGTTTAATTCTTCATTCAGATGGTGTGAGAGTTCCTGTGCTAGAGTATCGCAAAGATCACCAAAGCACAAACTACATTACAAGACCGCTCCTAACTTTCCAATGTCAGCTTGAACCTTCCATTCAAAGAAATAGATTTCTTGTGGGCATTTATCCACAATCATCTTTCAATTGTTTAAATATTAATGAATACTTGGAACTGTGGTTCTAACAGGGGGAAGTACAGATGAAGAATGGTACAACAGTTGTTCATGTCTTGAGAGAAGACATCTTTAGACAAGTAAGGAAATTGTTTGAATTTTAAATAACTTGGTGGAGGATTGACACTTATAGGAGTAATTAATAAATAACCATTGATAACTTAGGACAGAAAAGTAGGAAATACACTCTTCTAGCTTCTGAGCCCCTAGCTCACAGAGCTCCAAGCCCGCAGAGCCACAAGCCCCAAAAGCCCCTGGGTTACATTATCAAGTTTATTCTGATTCACAAGTCACAACTACCCAAAAAAGGAAGTTGATTGTAATATAAAGAACAGAAATAGCCTACAGATTATAACTTTTGAGTAAACTTCCTAGGTCAAACTCATCACCACTGTTTAATTGAAAGACCTTAAGACCGTTAAAGATTTGCTACTTTGACTAGGGACGTCAATGGTTCAGTCAATGGAGGGCCGTCTTCGTTACGAGGAGAGCTCTCCTGCCTTCTGTCAAGTCAAAGGCTGAACATCTGCACAATACTTCTGTGGTCCCTATGCGTATTTATGGGAGATAGTTTTGTTTTAGTAACACACTTTAATCAATAGCTATATATATATCCTTAATATTCATAACAACATGATGTCATATGTGTTTACTATTAGTATAAGCCTCAACAATTCAGGTCTATCTGAACAACCGTACTACACATAAATCTATAAGCTGCAAAAAATGCATTGATCAGGTAGCTCTGTCTGCTTAAATAAAAATTAAACAAGAGACCCAAAAGGGCCTATGCTCTACTGGCATGGCTCTTGTGGTCATTTTCAATCCAGAGCATGTACGTTTGAGTAATAGGCAACAAATATATAGTTCACTTTTAGTGTTTTGGTTAGCTGAAAACGCTGCACGTTTAACATCTGAGGACAGGAAGTGTTGTAAGCAGATTAGTTGCATGAACTAATTTAATATGTGCCAAGTAAAGGTAATCTGAGGGTAAGAAATATTTGCTTTTAAAACTGTACTCATCGTCAAAATTTCATCTCTGTAGCCTTAAAGATAAAAAGTTGGTCAAAGGTCAAGGTCAAGGACATCCGAGGACAACATTAATGCTTGTTTGCAAAACTGTTCACATGGTCAAAATTTCATTACTGTAGCTTTAAAAATTAATAAGTAAGTCAAAAGGGGTGGGGCCAGCTTTTGCCCAAGGGGCATTATTTCAAAAAAATTTCAATTGCATCATTTCAATAATTGCTCCACAACAAATATCAAAGGTATGGGCCTTGTGGGCCTTGTGGGCCTTGGGGGGCAGTAATGATCCCAGGGGCATAATTTCAACAAACCTTCACAAGCAATTGCGAATTTACATGTACACTTGGATAAAAAAAAAAAATTCGCTCATGTAGTCTTGGCTAAAAATAGACATAGCTTAATATAGCATTTTTTATACTTTCAAGACCCATTATCCAGGCATGCATGGGCAAATCTGGCTGGTTTTCAAAAGGAACCAAGTTCTAATGGATATCTAAATACTGTACAAGTTTCATCGAGATACAATCAAAACTGAAGACTGTATCATGTTCACAAGCAATTGTTTACAGACAAACTGATTTTTTAATACTTTCAAGGCCCATAATCTAGGCATGCATGGTCGGATCTGGCTGGTTTTCAAAAGGAACCAAGCTCTAATGGATATCTGAATACTGTACAAGTTTCATCAAGATTCAATCAAAACTGAAGACTGTATCGTGTTCACAACCAATTGTTTACACAATAGCATTTTTTTATACTATCAAGGGCCATAATCTAGGCATGCATGGGCGGATCTGGCTGGTTTTCGAAAGGAACCGAGCTCTAATGGAGATCTAGATACTGTACAAGTTTCATCCAGATACAATCAAAACTGAAGACTGTATCGTGTTCACAAGCAATTGTTTACAGACGCACAGACGCACGGATGCACATACTACGTAAACATTACCATCGTATAAGCTCTTCTGGCCTTTGGACAGTAGAGCTAAAAAACATAAGCCCTGGGTTAGTTTTACAATAGTTTTTCCCTGTTTTGTAATAATTCTTTAAAAACTATTTTGTATATTTCAGATCACCAGACAACAACAACATTCAATTCAAAAGGAACCACCAAAAGTGGAATGTGGTATCAAGTATCTTCAACTCTGCATTCAGATGGTGTAAAAGTTCCTGTGCTAGAGTTATTTTGTGCAATTGACATACTATCGAGAAGGTTATGGGTGCAGCCGTTAATAACGAAGACTGCAAAAGAGGTTTTAAGCGCTATGAACAAAATTTTAAAGGAAATTTCTCCAGCTAAAATTGGAAAGATTCGCTCGGACAAAGGAAGCGAGTTTTCTTAAAAATGGTTTAGAAAGGCCATGAAAAAGGAAAACGTGCCATGACAAATATAACAACTACAACAAAAACATTGTTTTTGTACCAATTAACACAAGTCTAATCAATATAGATGATTCTTTTGATGGTCATGAATTCAGATTAAACTTGACAAGAAGAAAAGTAACAACAGTGCTCTTCGAATATCAGATCCATGATCCTTGCCAGAAAATAATATGAGGAAAGAATGAAATTACCGTTCAAACAACCAGCGCTGTTATAACCTGCTGTGCACCAGGTATTTTCAGGATGTATCTGTTTATCTTTAGTTTATATTAATTTATTTTAACTCTATTGTACAGTAGCCTACAGATTATAACTTTTGAGTAAACTTCCTAGGTCAAACTCATCACCACTGTTTAATTGAAAGACCTTAAGACCGTGCCCCGACTGGAAATTGAACCCAGGACCTCTGGGTCAGAAGACCGACGCTCTACCTGACCTAGGTCTGTTAATTTTTTAAATATTTGCTACTTTGACTAGGGACGTCAATGGTTCAGTCAATGGAGGGCCGTCTTCGTTACGAGGAGAGCTCTCCTGCCTTCTGTCAAGTCAAAGGCTGAACATCTGCACAATACTTCTGTGGTCCCTATGCGTATTTATGGGAGATAGTTTTGTTTTAGTAAAAAAATCCATCCCTGATGGATCGAATGAGAGCTGAGATTGCACAATTGAGGGTGGAAGTCAGACCACTTAAGAAGGGGCTAATACTTGTAAGGCCCTGATGGAACGAATGAGAGCTGAGATTGCACAATTGAGGGAGGAAGTCAGACCACTTAAGAAGGGGCTAATACTTGTAAGGCCCTGATGGATCGAATGAGAGCTGAGATTGCACAATTGAGGGAGGCAGTCAGACCACTTAAGAAGGGGCTAATACTTGTAAGGCCCTGATGGATCAAATGAGAGCTGAGATTGCACAATTGGGGGAGGAAGTGAGGTCACTAAAGAAGGGGCTAATACTTGTAAGGCCCTGATGGATGGAATGAGAGCTGAGATTGCACAATTGAGGGAGGAAGTGAGGTCACTAAAGATGGGGCTAATACTTGTAAGGCCCTGATGGATGGAATGAGAGCTGAGATTGCACAATTGAGGGAGGAAGTCAGGTCAATAAAGAAGGGGCTAATACTTGTAAGGCCCTGATGGATCGAATGAGAGCTGAGATTGCACAATTGAGGGTGGAAGTCAGACCACTTAAGAAGGGGCTAATACTTGTAAGGCATTGATGGAACGAATGAGAGCTGAGATTGCACAATTGAGGAAGGAAGTGAGGTCACTAAAGATGGGGCTAATACTTGTAAGGCCCTGATGGATGGAATGAGAGCTGAGATTGCACAATTGAGGGAGGAAGTGAGGTCACTAAAGATGGGGCTAATACTTGTAAGGCCCTGATGGATCGAATGAGAGCTGAGATTGCACAATTGGGGGAGGAAGTGAGGTCACTAAAGAAGGGGCTAATACTTGTAAGGCCCTGATGGATCGAATGAGAGCTGAGATTGCACAATTGAGGGAGGAAGTGAGGTCACTAAAGATGGGGCTTATACTTGTAAGGCCCTGATGGATGGAATGAGAGCTGAGATTGCACAATTGAGGGAGGAAGTCAGGTCAATAAAGAAGGGGCTAATACTTGTAAGGCCCTGATGGATCGAATGAGAGCTGAGATTGCACAATTGAGGGAGGAAGTCAGGTCAATAAAGAAGGGGGTTATACTAGCAAAGCCCCGGCTGACCAGTTCCTGTGGAATACATTTAGATGGGTGTTTTTTGACAATTTTTTTACTGGCCTTCCACTTGTGCAAAGTTTATTTCAAAATAGATTGTACTCGTGTGGGACTGTAAGAATGAACAGGAAAGGATTTCCTCCTGGAAAAAAACCCGGGAAGTGTGCGAGAGGGGGGATTTCAAAGTGATGCAGCAGGGAGATACAAATGTGACCGCCTCAGTATGGATGGATCGTAAACCCGTGCATCACTTGTCCTCCCTCTCAGACCCTGAAGATGTTCGCCAGTGTACAAGGAGGAGTGGACTGAGTATTTTGAACCTCATGCAACCCCACAGTGTGTCCGTGTACAACCGGTTCATGGGCGGTGTTGACCTCCACGACCAGTTGCGTGCCAAGTACCCAGTGGGCCGATCGTCAAAGAAGTGGTGGCGCCATCTCTTTTGGTTTCTTCTGAACAGTGCAATCGTCAATTCATTTATTCTGTTCAAGACGTCAAGTACAAGGCCAACCAAGAAGAAGAGATTTACACACCTGGACTTTCGAATGGAATTAATTAACGAACTAATTTCTGGCAATTGCAAGCGCAAGAGGTCCACATATGAAAATCGCCCCCCACTAGTCCTGGCAGCTGAGACCGTGGATAAGCACAGGAACGTACGAAGGGAAATGAAAAAGTCAACGTGCAAGTACCATTCGCATGTGTTGTGGCAACGTAGAGAGACTGTATATGGGTGCAATATATGCAACGTGCATCTTTGTAAAGATTGCCATTTAAACTTTCACAGCCACCCTATTGCTAGGCAATTGGGTGGTGTTGTCTAAAAGTGCACTAAATGGAACAAGTGGATTTACTTGTATATATTGTAAATTGTGTGTAAATATTATAAATATGTTATTTATTGCATTTGATTTATAAAATGTATGTATAATGATGTACCTTACCAGATGAATTATTTTTTTGCTTTTCAATTTATAATAAATATATATATTCTATTTTAAAAAAAATGCTTTGCATTCTTAGTGGCCTTTTAGCTATTTTCTTATAAAATCTTTCAAAAACCTAAAATTATATCATTTATTAATCTTGAAGTCAGTAACCATTAATATAAAAATCCTAGAAACATCATACATTTTTATTGAAGTAATAATGCTCATTTGAATAAATTTTACTTGTAGTAAACGTTTTTATAGTTTTAAAGTCTTGTTCCTTCTTTTTCACCCATGGTCAATTATGTAAGAAACCCCAAAAATAATACAGCTCAGTTGTATTTTAAAATGTTTTAAAAGCAATATTTACAGTCTTATTAGTCTGAATTATTCATCAAATATGCAGTTATATATAGCCAAACATGCCTGTAAGTGCAGATTTGTGATAGAAATTGGCTAAAAAATATGTTTGAACAAATGATATTATGGAACTATACATCTGACAGAAATAAAATTTATATCATAACAAAGATAATTTTATGCTCTAAAATCATACACTCACATCAAAATGATAAAATGATTCCTTCTACTTCTAATTATGATCTTAGCAGAGCAGGTATCAATTTCATACTGAATTTTCCAATACCTCTATGGAGATAGGGTACTGAAAGGGCCAGCTCCCTATTAGGTACTGATAAGCATTTTACATATAAGGGCATGCACTAGTGGTAGCTTATATGGTCACTTATCTATCAGGGAAAGGGTTAAGAAAGGAATTTAAAAAAGTATCCAAAGACTAAGAAACCAGAAATTTTCTATACATCATGCAAGACCTTAACCAGAATTTTTAAGTCTCATTATAAAGGGGCAAAAATTATATAATATGAAAGATAGAGTTATCTTACTTGATTAAGGAAGAAGGTTAAATGGTTGGGAGCCTACATGTAAAGTTTCAATGCAATACATGATGTATTCGCTGAGGTATTGACTTGAAAGTGGTTACATGCAAAACCTTAACCAGAATTTTCATGTAAAAAAGGGGGCCATTATTTGAATTAAATGCAAACTAGAGTTATCTAACTTGGTTAAATAAGTAGGTTGGATGGTTGAGTACCATTGTATAATGCAATCCAACAAGTAGTTGCTGAGATATTAGCCTATGTGTGCTTACACAAAAAACCTTAACCAGAATTTCTAATTCAAATTATAAACACCTATTATTTGCATTAAATGCAAACTAGAGTTATCTAACTTGGTAAATAAAGTAGACTGGATGGTTGAGTACCATCGTATAAAGTGTCAATGCAATACCTCAAGTAGTTGCTGAAAATTATTAACCTATGTGTGCTTGCACGCAAAATCTTAACCAGAATTTCTAAGTCGAATAATAAAGGGGAATTATTTGCATTAAATGCAAACTAGAGTTATTAACTTTGTAAATTAGGTAGTTTGGATGGTTGAGTACCATTGTATCAAGTCTCAATGCAATACCTTAAGTAGTTGCTGAGATATTAACCGTATACACGTTCTCCTCGGTACTGGACGGTTTGACGATATAAGCCAGGCTGGAATATGTTATGACAGGCAGCAGGCTCGCAAGTTTGTGCAAAGACAACTGGAAACATTTTCCAACATTCACCTTTAGAGTGCTAGCGGTTACTATTGACATTGGTGTTTTACTATTAAATAGCTTTTTAAAGCTGCTTTTCAATCACGATCACTGTGAAAGTTTGGTAGAAATCGCATGAAAAACATAAGAGGAGTTGCGAAGAAACCAATTTTAAATTTAAAATTAAGAAAGGGCAATAACTCTTTCAAAAATGGTCAAATTGCAAAAGCCAGACATTATGCACTGCTTCACTTTATAGTCATCAATCTGTGAAAGTTTGGTAGAAATCGCATGAAAAACGTAAGAGGAGTTGCGAAGAAACCAATTTTAAATGTAAAATAAGCAAAGGGCAATAACTCTTTCAAAAATGGTTGAATCGGGAAAGCCCGACAATATGCGCTGCTTCACTTTATGATCAAAAATCTGCAAATGTTTGGTAGAAATCGCATGAGAAATGTAAGAGGAGATGCAAAGAAATAAATGTGGGACGGACGCACGCACGCACGCACAGACGCACGGAATCGCGCCTACCATTACTATATCCCCTCGCCTTCCCAAGGCGGGGGATAATTAAGTGCATGTACAATGGATTTTAAATTCTGTTTACATGCAACCACTTGTACATCATATTTTCTGTGCAGAGTATTTGTTTTCAAAAGTGTACACATGACTTCAAGGTCACAACACATTGTCCATAATAACATTTAATTTCCAAAAAATTAAGCCACTGTGACAGCATCCGAGAAAACAGCGAAAAGTTGGGACAGGAGTTCAACACCACTTTGTATGTGACGCAAAAGACAGTAGGAATAAATAACGTAATACACATGTCTGTTGCCTGTAGCTGTGAACATGGAGATGAGCCACATCTGGGTGTTTCAATTCTGACCATGGAGATGAACCACATCTTGGTGTTTCAATTCATCTTACAAACTGCACTCCTATTGTAGTTAAGGTGAATGTTCAAGTTTTCGATGTAAAAACACACACCATACATTAGGACTGAGAAAAGAATCATTTGAAAAGAAAAGAAACCTCATTTAAGACAGAAGTAATCAACAAAATAGAGTCAGTCAAACATTTATAGACAGGTTCTCCAAGTGGAGCTAAACAGAATTGCCAATTTGAAACAACGCAAGTTCATAACTGGTTCAAGGATCGCAAGTTCAGGACTGGTTCAAAAATCGTAAGTTCATTACTGGTTCAAAGATCGCAAGTTCAGGACTGGTTCAAAACACGCAGGTCCATTACTGGTTCAAAGATCACAAGTTCAGGACTGGTTCAAAGATCGTTGAGAAGAAACATATTTGACTATGTCTAACGTGGCTTGCCCATGCAGTTTATCTGTGTGTTGTTACCTTGTGCCCATCCAGCTGATATACAACTTCCCAGGCTTACAGTTACTTAGTTACAATCAAAACCTTCCATGCAATTGTCAACATAATTTTCAAGATACCAATTGAAATTCAATTTAAAATGACATTTGAAACAGCAGAAACTTGATTGATTAAAAAGATGATTTCCTATAATGTGCAAAACGGATGGAATGAAGATGTTCTTGCCACTGTTTTAAAATTTCCCAAATATACCGAACACATATTAAAAAAATGTTTACAAAAATTAATACATAAGATTACATGATATCAACAATTTCAAATTGAAACATGCATAACAATTACAACTATATAATTCTTATAGTGATACTGTAGATCATTTTAATTTCACTGTGTCTTTTCCTAAATTTTGTTTTGGCTAATTTAGCAAGGGCGCCATTCTAAATTGGCAAAAAAATAGTAAATAAATATTTAAGTAGCTTTAAAATAAGCAAGCCCATTTAACGATAAAGCGCCAATATAATACTGTCATGAAATTAAAGCAATCTACATTTAAGATAATAAATTAACATGCATAAAAGTAGTTCCCAAAACAGGAAGTTGGCATTCAAGTAAATCAAACTCTACTTACATATTATGGCACTCATACAAATAGCTCCAATTACACCTGTTCTTCACTATCACAGTTTATAAAGGTTTGTTCAAACACACTAAAGTTCTGCTACTCCTGTAGAGGCCGGTGAAGTCCTGTATGGCGACACTGCTGGTTGCAACTCTTCCTTCCTACACGCCTTTCCACATCATATTGCCATGGCAATGAAGTTGAGATTGTTCGGCTTTTACTTTCCGTAAAATATATGCGATAAAATTATGCACTATGTCTATGTGTACATGAATGTCTGAGTAGCTTTGTCTTCCACAGCTAGGTCCATAAATCGTCTTCACTCGATCATTAACGTCAACAAAAAGCAACTTTTCCAATATTTTTATACCTTTGGGCTATGATATATTCCATTTGCATCCTACGTTGCAGGAAAATATATGTTTAGACTTTCTATAAAGGTTTTACTGTTAAATTAAATCTGATTGTCACGGCTTTGATTGTATTCGCTTTACCGTATTTTGTAAAATCATGTCTATTTGACTGATGGCCGTTCAGTTAGTTTTTTCTAATGTGACTTTTTGAAGTTTGTAATTGTATCTATTGTCATCAACAGATGCAAGCATTGCATATTTTTTTAGATACCTGCAGACTGTTAGTTCACCTTTATCACATACATATATGACAAAATACAGTGTTTTCCTTTAACATAACACTTTACTTGCTGGTCAGTTTAAATCCATTCTGGTCTATTTCTAAACAGATCAGACCTCGGTTCCAGTCTCATGACATCAAAGCATCATTCTTATTCCATTACATAAACACAAGGTTTGATTTATCCTTTCATCAGAACAGTCTTGAAATAAAAAGATGTACACCAAGCTGACAGTATGAGACTATTAATACATTGAACACAAGCAATAGATCTTTGTCAAGAAAATGTTACAGGGTTGCCAGAATCCGTGTGAAGGAGAATATGATTCCAATGATTGTTTGTCCCAGTCCCCACAGCAGAGCATAAAACGGTGCCATCTCGACATCAGAAGCACGGTAGAAAAATGCAATAGCAGCACCTGAAAACCAATAACAGGTTAAACTAGGGCTATCACTAGGTGTGATCAACAACCCCACTTAACTACTAGGTAACTGTAGCCAAGCACCCCCCCGTCCAACCCCCATGTCCCGGGGAATAGCGAGGACTTCTACCTTCGGTCCAGCTAAACCCAGGTAAAATCACCGCCCTGTGAGGACAAACTGTTGGTAAAATCCCCGCCAAATGCCCCCATCCCTTGGGAAATCTTAAGTAAGGCCCATTCACCGCTATTTTGGATGCTAAAACAAAACCACCCTATTCACTCGGCACTGCGGGTCCACCTGAAAGGAAAAATAACATAGCCCATTTCCCCTGTTTTCCCTGGTATACCCCCAGACCTGGGGGGCCTTGATTAGAATTGACTGGTGAATAGACCACCTTTGTGAAATTGGATGTTTCACTGGGATTGATGTGTGCTCATTGAATGCCCTGTCTATGAGAAGGTGTCAATTAAGCTAGTGGTTCTACCTTATAGAAATAAGGACATCGGAGATATAAGGCATGGCATTTTCTTTTTAGTTTGTTTTTTAAAGCATAGCATTAAGTCTACTCAACACAAAATAATGTTTCTTTTGTATAGTTGGAACCTCATATACATATAAAGTTATGGGGGGAAGTAGTGTAACAAGGGTAGTCAGGGACATGATTGACCTGGCAATTGGAGGGCTGAAACCATTTCCGCCATGGGTTCTTAGGGGTACTATTGGGGTCAGAAGCACACTGCCATAAAAGAAAAACTGGCTTTTTAGCTCTTATGTGGGTTCTTCTGACTTCTGAAGCAAACTGGAACATCATTACATCATTTTATTATTTATTTATTTATTTTTTTTGGGGGGGGGGGGGGGGCTGAGGGATTCATTAGATTCGCGGACAAATCACATCCCTGGTAGTCAAAGACTACCATATCCCTCTCCAAATTAAGAACGGTATCAGTTTCACCTAACGACAATGGTTAATGGACAATGAAAAACTCAAAGAAACTGCACAAGAGCTATGGTTCATGTGCAGTGCAATTATCCTAAATGACATATACGTACAAAAAATTTATTGAAGTAAATACCTTTTAATTACTTAAGTTATGCTCCATAAAAGAACAATAATGAAAATGGACAAAGTTTGATAACCTAAAAAATACTGCACCCATTGCTATGGTTTCTGTGGTGATGAGCAATCGGCTTGAATTTTCATGATCGATTAATCGGAGACCCTGATCGATCGATTATCCGATTAATCGGCTGTAATCGGACAGTATCACAAAAGCATCATTTTCAACTGTATATATCAATAAGGACCTTAGTTTTCATGTGTATTTCATTTCAGAAAACAGGTATTATTTCTGCCATATTAAATAATTCTAAAAATTATATAAAAAAATAATATTCCAAGGTTTATGAAGTAAGAGAACATTTCGTGGTGAGGTTTACGTAAGTTGACTAATAAATTAATATTATTTAAATATCTTTTATATATATTATTACATTATTAATTCATATGTAAATTATTGTAAATAAAATAAGACATGGTTGACCATGGCGTTTGGTTGATAATTGCCCCAGTGCAAAGAATTATTGCCAGAGGGTACTTCTTTTTCACTGGGGCAATTTTCAACCATGTCTTTTCCAGTATGATACATATATGTATTGTCATTTGGACAAATTTGTCAATGTCTTATCTAATTAAACAGGTTTTGAAAATTCAATTGAAAAAAATGAGACTTATCAATTGGTTTTGAATGGCATTAGCTATTAAAAATAACACCAGTAATTCGAAATTAAAATAGCAAAACTTCACGTATTTTCGGATTATGACGGCAAACATTTCCATTCTTCAAATATTTCTTCTTTTTACATCGACTGATCTTGACGTTCATTTCAATATGTGAGCACAGCTGGGGTCGATCAAGCCTAGTTTCTTAAGAATCTGGGCTTGAATGACCCTAACCATTTCGCTGGAATAATTTCCACTTTTCCAGCAGCTGGAGGACCGTTATCCAGGGTAATCAAATATTTTGAGATCGATGTCCCCCTAACCGTCCGCCATCATAAAGCGATTTGAACGCAAAGAAAAACTAAATGAAAGTACAGTTAAAACTCAAAGTAGCGGTTACTTCCCTTAGCTCTGAGTTACTGCGCTATATAAAGTTGGAAATTTACTAGATTCAAACAAACATTTTTTTTTCGATCATTCGATTATTGAACAATGAGGTCGCCGATCGCTGAATTACGAATGTCTGCCGACATAATCGATTATCAGCGATCATCGGCCCATCACTCGGTTTCTGTGCACTGCAATGCTCCTCAATGAGCAGTCAATTGCTCAGAAACCTATGGAGTAATGGAGAAAGTAATAATTGTCCAGGGACGGACAAACTGCAAGAAGGACAAATAGACGGACAGACTGGACAAGATGAATCCTAAAATTATAGCCCCCACTACCACATGAATGAGGATATAAAACCTGCAACATGCTGCTTGATTAATACAAATTTATAATTCTTACACACATAGACGGATACAATATCAACAGAACACCTAATAATTTCAATTTCGACCATAAACTAATGGAGTACAATGCTTAAATTGAACTACATGTATGTGAAAAAACTCTCCCACTGTACTTACTGCTGACAACTCCTAGAGTCACCGGTGAAACCACACCCACTACGAAAATGGCAACAGGAATCCATCTTCCCATCTTGTGTTTGCGCAGTCGACAGAACGCTATCACCGTGGCGATGATGTGCACAAACATGGAGGAGAACAGTGCCCATAGAAACACCTGGTACCAGATCCCTGTAATAACTCCATGTAGTTAATTCTTGAACTAATTACAGCTGAGGTCACAAAATAGACATCAATATGCCTTAGCATTATGTTTGGAATGACCATAAAATAAAAAATAATTTAATTTATTTCAAAATATTTATTTATCTAAATATCAATTTGATGATATATTCTAAAAATCATCAAATTTCTGTCTAATTTGTTTCTACTTCATAAAAATATATAAGCTGCTCAGAGGTTTTATTATGAAATGTACGGTATTGATAATCTGTTCTCTAGCCCTTCTCAAATAAGTGCTTTAAATGCGCATTGAATCTGCATTAAACGCAGCGATATTGGCACCATATTTTTAAGCGTATTTTTCCTTCCCAAGTGAATTAAAAACTAAAAAAAGTACATTAATGCACTAACTTTACTGAAGCGCATTTATTCTGCACTAAAAAGTATATTAATGCACTTAAGCTGATTTTTTATGTGCTAAAAGTGTGCTTTTTCTGCATTAAAAGTGCATTTTTCTGCATGAAAACAGTACTTTTATGGGACTAAAAGCACATTACTTTAATAAATGAAATAAATAAATCTATCTGCATTTAAGGTGTATTTTTTCTGTGTTTTAAGAGTATTTACCTGCGTGAAAAGTGTCTTTTTCTACGTTTAAGGCGATTTTTTTCTGCATTAAAAGTCACTAGTTGGTATTTTCGGAAAAAAAAATAAAAAAATAATATATATATATATATTTATTAATATACTGAACCATTAAAAATATAACACATATTAATAAAAATACAAAAATAAATAGTACATATTAGTTTAAGTAGGCAATAAAATAAAAACCTTTAACTCGTAAGCTTAAATTTGTTAGAATTTATTAAACACACTAAGCTACAAATTGGTAAATGGCATTCTCCAGCATCTTTTATTCCCTTTTGTCATTATAAGAGATTCCTGACAGCTCTGGAATTACACAGTGTAACTTATTTATAACACACTAGACATCAAGACTTTATTACCGGGTAGAATAAAATCAATTTCCAATAACTGGTAAGCCATCTGGCAGAGGGCAGTTTTATGACCCCTTGAAGAATCAACATTTTTATCAATTGTATTGCTTTAAAGGTTTTAATGTGCATAATTATATAATTATGGAAACATGGCAATTTTATGTTAATATGGTAACATGACATTATATCAATATATATATATATAAGGGTAAAACATGTGCATTTCCATTGTATTATAAAACTATGTCTACTTTCGACTACATCATTGTTATTTTTATAAATATGCACACTAGATTGAAGGTTTACAAACAAAAAGTCCACCAAGTATTCAAGAATCATATTTGTTCACAAACAGTGAAAATTAACTGAAATAAGAAATACATACCATGACCAATGCTTTCACATGTCAGCTTATCACAAAACATCAAATGTTGGTATTATCATGTTTAAAATCATAGTTCATATTCACCTGATCTAATGATCATAATTTTACTTCACTTATAAATCCCTTCAATATTAATTTGTTTTAATTGATGTAAATTCATTAATTAAATAAAACATCATCAACATTCTTTCATTGAAATCCCAACAAAATGGCCGAAGTTAGGGTACTAGTAGCTTGATAAGAAATTGGCACTCTTAATGCTAAGATTTGATTGGTTCTTATACAATCAGTTAAGATCAGGCTTATCATACATGTTGTAAAATTGGAAAGGGATTGACAGAGAATTTAGTTGTCATAACAATAAATTAAAAAAGTAATAATTCTTTAAAATATGTAATTACAAGTAAAATGTGTTCTGTTGATTGCACAATAACATAGAAATAATATATTTCGTATTTTCATAATAAGGCCTAAAAAAAATTTGTTTGGTTAGGGTTACATCCTTTTAAAAAATAGGTAGGGTAGGTAGGCTTTATTTTTTTTTATTTTTTTTTATTAGGCTTTATATAAGAATGTCATTTTCATCATTGGATAATGGTGTTTAAGTTATCTTCTGTATAAGCATTTAAGTATTCAACGGTAGGGTCGGCGCCTATTCCGTAGGTAGGGTCGGGTAACCCGAACCAAATGTTGTTGTTTTTTTAAGCCTAATATAAAAAATTTCATTATTTTTTTTATATTAAATAATAAATTGTTGATTCGTTCATTCATTTCTTCCATCATTCATTTTCTTTATTTATTTGTGTATTTCATAAACATTAACTTTATTACACAAAGATGCTGATTTTTTCTGCCCCAACTAAAAGATGCACTTCTAAATAAAAAGATACACTTAATATGCACTCTGTAATGACTACATTGTTAATATAATTAAAGATAATTTTTCAGACCAAAGATACGCTTTTAATTAGTTAATGATGTAGAAAAATTCACCTCTGCCAATAAGATAGCAATTATTGCGCAAAAAATACTCTTTTAACACACAAAAGAGCACTTCATTACCAAAAGATAGAAAAATACACTTATTGGAAAAGATGTAGAAAAAATTACACTTAATTTTTAAAGATACAGAAATAATACACTTATTTATAAAAGATGCAGTAAATGCACTTTTAAGTGTACTTTGGTAAAAAGTGTATTTTTTTAGAAGGGACTGGACACAATTTTTACATTTTAAAATTGCTTACTGTTATATTTTGAATACTAATGTTTTGTTTTCAAAACAATTTCTCATAAATCTAAATTTAGTGGGATTAACCTTTAGTGGGATTAACCTTTATGACATGACATTTATAATATGGAATACAATAGGACATGTAGGACATGTTCAAATTGCCATGTCACCTATGATTAATCCATTTTTAAATGACTGTTCAGAGATAAACTTAAGTTTGTTAGTAAAGGACAATTCAGGCTAAAAGACTCAAGTTATTCCAATTTTCTTCAGTATATTTTTCAGGCTAAAAGACTCAAGTTATTCCAATTTTCTTCAGTATATTTTTTTTTAGTATTTACAGGTAGATACAGTGATAATCTTTATTGCTTCAGCAATATGGAATTGATTATTGGCGAACTCAGTAGTAAATGTATCTTTTATACATACAATGGTTTTATCATATATTCACTTTTTGACTTAATACACATATTGTTGTATAATATCAGTATATATACACTACACAAACATTACGATAGGCAATGAGTTTAATTGCATTACTTCCCTTTTTTATTTTTAGTCTTGAAAAGAGCAATTTTTTGCGTAAATGTCTGCAAACCAATTATATAAGATTGCTTGCAAAAAATCAGATCGTAGATTTTCATATCTCCGTTCGAAAATTAATGTTTTATGGACTAACGGTATAAGAAAAATGCATAAAATATCATATATTTTTAATTGAGATATCAAAATCTACAATCTATTTCTATCAGCAGTCTTATTTTACTGGTTTACAAGGATTTTCACAAAAATTGGCTCTTTCCAAGACAAAAAATAAAAAGTTGTCAAATCCTTCAATCTGTGAGAGTACAGCTTTAAGTCAATAAGATTCTTTTTTAACTACTATTTTGTTGTATTTATTTGAAACTAAAAGATCTATCTGAAAAAGGAAAGGAATTATTTTTTTACTATTACAGTTAGATCTTCTTTTTTTTCAAATGTAAAAATCTAAATTCAATCCTTAATTATAACCCAGAATTCAAACAAAAGTTGAAAATCCACATATTTTTCATTTATTACCTCCAAAACTTTTCACTGGATCACTTGGCTTCAGTCCAATCACATTAATAATGGAATCCAACTCATCAGCCTTAAATTCCACCTCAGCCATTGTCCAACATGCAGCACCAACAATATCTTCTCAGTTACTGAAATATAGTTAAAACATTCTGATAAAATGTCAACCCCTCAGACTGAAACAAAAGCCAGGAAATCTGGTGTCACGGTTATTTGCCATTTAACTGTGCATCTCATATTAACGTCACCAGTGCTCATGCCAGGATTTGGAAGGGGCAGGGTGGAGTTTTAAAAAGGGTAAGCCACTTGAGTCATGTAGGGGCGAATGGGGTTGGTTGTGGGAGGTTTCCACCCTCCCCTATCACAAGGTGGGGGTGTTGTTTTCATACTCAATTTAAATCCCTTTTCATGGTTTTCAGACTTGAACAAAATGTTGTTTTTTTCTCAAAATTTAGAAGGCTGTGTTTGAATAACAAAATTAAAATTTGCATTTTTGTCTGTGGTACTAAGTATGATTGTACATGGTTGGAGTCTTTTTTCATGCAATTTCATACATTTCTCCTAAAAATCATGTTAAATGAAGAAACAAAAACAAAGACTGTGAGTTTAACATTTGAAGCAATCAAATAAGTATATACACAAAAACATATATGTAGGGGACGAATCTTATTTTGGTATGATCGGGGGTAGGAATGTTACATTCAGCCTTGCTGTTATTTAATTGTCTTTTGTAGAAGTAATGTTTAATATGCTGACATTTTAGAATAAAATCGAAGTGCTGAAAGCACTGATGGACTAGCGCTTCATTTAGGGGAATGTTGACAACCATGTTCTAAGCATTGAAAGAATCAGCTCACATCACAAGGGGTCACTGTTTAATGGGCTAGCTTAAACTTTAGACTAAAACTGCTTGAAAGCTGCAAAGGAAATTTGAAAAATCTAGTAAAGTGTGTGTAAAGTGAGGGGGTGGGTGGGGGCTAAAGCGTTAAATCAGATAAAGTCATAGTTCTTTTGAATTTCTCAGTCGTTAAATCAGACTTGTACAAATTAATTTACGTGGTTGGCACATGTACTTCTTTAATTTGATCAAATCCTTTTATATCAAAGGTCTGTTATTTGCAGTTTCATAGAAGATTTTCAATGATGTAATTATACTATATAGAAAACCGCTGTCACCTCTTTTTCAGGGGAGCTTTAAACCACAGGGCCATACTTTGAACAATCTTTGTAAAAGACATCTACATTGTAAACCTATGTCAGACTGCATACACAGTGCTGTTAGGCAGTAGTTTTTATTTAAAAAGTGAAGAATTATTTTCTCCCTCTTAATTTGTGCTTGGTATTCAATTCATATAACATGTTACCATGATAACTTAGTGCTGTTGAAAAATATTGGGCACTGCCTTCTGTATAATGCTATTCATATTACTGCTGCAGACTTTTGTACATAGCAAAGTAAGTTGAGTAGACTAAGATGAGATGAATATCGTTTTAAAGTATGAAATATTGAAATGTCTTTTAAATACTTTGACCATCAAATTTCATAACATGGTGTCAGCAGTTCATCACACTGCTAGTGAGAATGGAATACCAAACATAATTTTATTCTTTATTATATACCCATCATCAATCCACATGCAATACATATCACAAAATACTTTAACCCATATTCCGCTCCAGTGCAATACGGCCATATACCACTCTTGTGAGGTCCCGTCATAACAAGTATGTTGCGCAATATTAAATTGACATCATTAAACCAATGAGTGCATCCTTAAAATGAAATTTATTACACAAAGATGTGGCTTATTAGTGATCTAATCAGTAATGTATATAATAAAAGGGTTATTAGTACTGGTCCGGATATGGTGGAATGTCATATTTGATTCTGGTAGATTTTTGTAGATTTTGATTTTACTCGGCTTGTGCCTTGTGAAATTTGAATCTGCAAAAATCTACTTGAGTCAAATACAACCTCCTGGATCAAAACGCACTACTTATAAGTTATAACCCTATTATGTACAAAACCTGTTACCCCTTGGACAGAGCATCTTTAACCCACAGGGCCATTTTAACTTTGAACAAGCATTGTAAAAGACCAACTACATACAAGATGCTTAACCCTTTACTTCATGTAAACCTAAGCCATTTCAGGCTGCCAGTTCATGGCTTATCAGTTCATATCAGTACCCCTACTTCATAGGAGATTATTGATATTATTGGAATTTTAACCCTAATGTATTACAAACCTATTTTCTTAGTATTTCTTTTGGTTTAATCAATAAGTCATCAATGTAAAGTTTATAGAGAATTAAATTTCCAATCCAGTCATATAAATTTTATTTTGTTATCTAAATTATTTCCGCATGATATTCATAAACAAACAGAAAAATATGTCAAATTTGATGAAAATTAATTTTTATTACACTTTTATTTATCAAACATAACACGAAATATTATATAAACAACATATTTTTATAATTCATTTAATGCAACCTGAATTGAAACAAAGATGGACAGAATTAAAAAATAGTTCACAACAAAGAAGCACGGTATATTTATATATATGATACAGAAGAAAAAAAAAGTTGATCAACAGTCACAGTACTTATAACTTTCGGTTATTTAACACTACAATGAACAAATAAAGTTATTATTCAACTACTACATGAGGCCTGCATGCTATTGTTTACTAAATTTATATCGTTTATTGCATGTCCATGTATTGTCATTTGGGTTTGATTTTAAAAATCCTCATTACTCGTATCCTTGTGTGCGTGACGCCGAGGTCTGAATTCTCGACGTCGTACTCAATGTCTCAAACTCATTTTAATTGAAGCCAGAATGTTCCGATTCATCAGACAAACACTGAAATATAAATGACATTATTCAGGAATGTTGTTTTAAACTGAAGTTAACAAGGGCAGAAATTAGCTCTACATTGCATTCTTGTGTATTCGAAAACACGTGTTTCAACAGCTGATCGATGTTAAATTGGGTCATGTCAAAGTTTAACAATAGGGATAGTCATTATTTTATAACACATTTGTACTTACTTTCAATTTGTAGAAGCAGATGCGCATTTTTATGACCGGATTAGCGAAACAGAAGTGACACATATGTCCCATATAATGATTTATGGCCTTTGTTTATACAAGCCAGATGATTTTTTGTTTATCCAACATGGCCGACATTTTGACACGTTTTCGAACCATGACCTGTGACGTCAGGCGCGTGATCAATAAAATATAGTTGTATTATTGGTAGTTAATTATAACTTGCAGTATTGTGTAAATTTCCACGAGGAAAACGAGACAGGAATGCCCACAAACCTGCGCAGTCAACGTTTTACGCATCTTTGATACCAGTGACCTTATTTTGCGATTTTTCGAAATTCTTTAAATAGTAACATAGTGTTTTTTTTAGTGCATTGTATTTATCGATGTTTATACTTCATGAATATGAATTTATAGCGCATAAACAAGCATCAGGTATGAAAATAAATGCCCCTACATTACGAATACGTAGGATTACGTATCTATGAAGCTATGGATAAAACGTTAAGATCCGTATCTATGAAGCTATGGATAGATAAGTAAAATTGCGTATCTATGAAGTAAAGGGTTAAGGGGGTAGTTTGGAACAAGAGGCCCAAAAGGGCCTATGCTCTACTGGCATGGCTCTTGTGGTCATTTTCAATCCAGAGCATGTACGTTTGAGTAATAGGCAACAAATATATAGTTCACTTTTAGTGTTTGGGTTAGCTGAAAACGCTGCACGTTCAACATCTGAGGTCAGGAAGTGTTGTAAGCAGATTAGTTGCATGAACTAATTTAATATGTGCCAAGTAAAGGTAATCTGAGGGTAAAAAATACTTGCTTTTAAAACTGTACTCATCGTCAAAATTTCATTTCTGTAGCTTTAAAAATAAAAAGTCGGTCAAAGGTCAAAGTCAAGGACATCCGAGGACAACATTAATGCTTGTTTGCAAAACTGTTCACATGGTAAAAATTCCATTACTGTAGCTTTAAAAATTAAAGTCAAAAGGGGTGGGGCCAGTTTTTGCCCAAGGGACATTATTTCAAATGTTTTCATTTGCATCATATGATTCTCCACAACAAATATCAAAGGTATGGGCCTTGTGGTTTGAAACAAGAAGATTTTGAAAATATTTCTTAAATAAGTCTCTAGGAAAATTGTGACACCCAGGGCAGTGCCAGTTTTGACCCAAGGGGCATAATTTGAACAACCATGGTAGTGGACCACTAAATAAAGCCCTGTTCAAAATAGCAAGGATTTGCATAGTGGTTTCAGACAAAAAGGTTTTTAATATTTCCCAATTTAAGGGGGGTGGGGGGGGAGTAATGACCCCAGGGGCATAATTTCAACAAACCTTCACAAGCAATTGTGACTTTACATGTAAACTTGGCTGAAAATAGACTTCGCTCATGTAGACCTGGCTAAAAATAGACTTAACTTAAAATAGCATTTTTTGATACTTTCAAGGCCCATAATCTAGGCATGCATGGTGGGATCTGGCTGGTTTTCGAAAAGAACCGAGCTCTAATGGATATCTAAATACTGAACCAAGCTCTAATGGATATCTTAATACTGTACAAGTTTCATCGAGATACAGTCAAAACTGAAGACTGTATCTTGTTCACAAGCTAGTGTTTACACAATAGCATTTTTTTTATACTATCAAGGGCCATAATCTAGGCATGCATGGGTGGATCTGGCTGGTTTTCGAAAGGAACCAAGCGATAATGGATATCTAGATACTGTACAAGTTTCATCGAGATCCAATCAAAACTGAAGACTGTATCGTGTTCACAAGCTAGTGTTTACACAATAGCATTTTTTTATACTATCAAGGGCCATAATCTAGGCATGCATTGGTGGATCTGGCTGGTTTTCAAAAGGAACCAAGCGATAATGGATATCTAGATGCTGTACAAGTTTCATCGAGACACAATCAAAACTGAAGACTGTATCGTGTTCACAAGCTAGTGTTTACACAATAGCATTTTTTTATACTATCAAGGGCCATAATCTAGGCATGCATTGGTGGATCTGGCTGGTTTTCAAAAGGAACCAAGCGATAATGGATATCTAGATGCTGTACAAGTTTCATCGAGACACAATCAAAACTGAAGACACAAGCCATTGTTTACAGACGCACAGACACACGAATGCACGGACGCACATACTACGTACACATTACCATCGCATAAGCTCTTCTGGCCTATGGCCAGTAGAGCTAAAAATTAAGAATTATTTTCTCCATCTTAATTTGTATGCATTAGATAACTCAATAAATGCAGCAGTTGGCCATTCTTGTATTGTCCTCTGTCACTGTCCTGATAGCTCCCTATCTCAATAGATGCAAAAGGTTTTAGGTTCATGATTCTCCTGGTCCAATATGTCGTACAGAAAGATGTTGAATGTAGAATCAAGAAGCTTTCTTTTCAGGCACTCCAAATTGAATAGTACTGTAACATTTGGAGTGCCAAGAATTTGTTGGATTCCTAGGCAACAGGTATCAGGTGTTCCAGTATATTTGGCAAATACTTTTCACCCGTCCTTGTAAATCTAAACAAGAGCACCGCGAAACGGAGCATTATACACCCGAAGAAGATTCGGCTTAAGGTCCTTTTAATGTAGTGATGATTTGTATAAAGTTATTTGAAAATCGCTTTATTAGTTACCAAGTTATGGCCCGGACACGGAATTGCTAACGGACGAGTAACAAAGATGTGGCCCGGACACAGAATTGCTAATGCCCCCCCATGGTGATTCTAGTCTTTGAGGTATGGACCTGGAAATTGCGCGCGACACATCCTTTTAATGTAGTGATGATTTGTATAAAGTTATTTGAAAATCGCTTTATTAGTTACCAAGTTATGGCTCGGACACGGAATTGCTAACGGACGAGTAACAAAGATGTGGCCCGGACACAGAATTGCTAACGCCCCCCATGGTTATTCTAGTCTTTGAGGTATGGACCTGGAAATTGCGTGCGACACATCCTTTTAATGTAGTGATGATTTGTATAAAGTTATTTGAAAATCGCTTTATTAGTTACCAAGTTATGGCCCGGAAACAGAATTGCTAATGCCCCCCCATGGTGATTCTAGTCTTTGAGGTATGGACCTGGAAATTGCGCGCGACACATCCTTTTAATGTAATGATGCTTTGTATAAAGTTATTTGAAAATCACTTTATTAGTGATAAAGTTGTAACGCCCCCCCCATGGTGATTCTAGTCTTTGAGGTATGGACCTGGAAATTGCGCGCGACACATCCTTTTAATGTAATGATGCTTTGTATAAAGTTATTTGAAAATGACTTTATAAGTGACAAAGTTGTGGCCCGGACACGGAATTGCTAATGCACCCCCATGGTGATTCTAGTCTTTGAGGTATGGACCTGGAAATTGCGCGCGACACATCCTTTTAATGTAGTGATGATTTGTATAAAGTTATTTGAAAATCGCTTTATTAGTTACCAAGTTATGGCCCGGACACGGAATTGCTAACGGACGGACAGACGGACAGACGATGGAGGCCATAACATAATACAACCCTTCGGGCGTATAAAACGCTTTCATTTCGCAAAAGTAGTTCATATAACTATATTAAGGTTTCTAAATCAGAGTTTGAATAATTCTGAAAACTAGATGTGCCTTTAATTGCAGCAATTTGAACTCTAACTCATAATGTCAATTAAGCTGGTTAAGCAATACTGCAGTTCCTTGGTGTGGGGATTGCTTTATTTACTTGAATAAACAAACAGTTCTTGCGTTGGAAAATACGATGTATTAACATGCATTTTTCTTGCCCTGACTCCATCCAAGCCTTAAATCTTAGATCAACATGTACTTGGGGCTATGTGTAATATCAATGAGAACTATAAATTATGTTCAATTTAATGCCACTTATGATATTTCATTCCACATACAAAAACACTAACATGTTCAAACCAATATCCTATGTTATGATAAAACCATTGCCAAGTTGGTAATTTGAAAAGACAAGAAATTATATCTGGTCAGGGTTTGACATAGTCTTTCTAGACAGCTGGACTTGTTTTGCAGTTACTTTGAAAATCTTCAAAAGCTAAAATGAACAAGACTGGAGTAAAAACTCACAATACCAAAACTTACGAGATCATTCTCACATCACCTATACCATTAGTTCTTATCTACAACTTAAGTCAACATAATAATTAAAGTTTTACATGAATATTGCAATGAATAAAACATATTGCAATAAGTGCCAATAACATAGCAATCAAGTATGATCACTATAGGCCTAAACATGAGATTTCAACATTTTCCTGATAAACAATTAATAATTTTACTTAACAATTTTCTCATTATTTACCGAAGATGAAAAAATGGTCTCTTTTTGAATACTTCACATATTTCATGGCTTTCATCATTCAAACTAACATTTCGCTTATTATTTCAATATTCAATGATTTTGTAAACATTCATAAATGATGGTTAAAATTAACATTCATGCTAATCATGCCTACCAAAAGCACCTGACTGACCAATCAGTATCCAATTTTGGCAGGGCTTATGGGTGGTTGATTGAAATCAACCATGACCTCCCACAATCTGCACTGATCTACAGTGGTTAATGAATTGTTTCACTTGTTCTTATTTTCATAAACTTAGAAAACAACTGCAGTGAATAAAATTTATTCCTCATCACAGAGAGAAAGTTTAGAAAAATGAACAAAGTCGGGTTACATCTAGTAGGGTACATCAAATCCTACAAATGTATGCATCATTTTAACCGTATTTAGTAAATGTTAAATTTTTGAAAGTCTAAAAAGTTTAATTTTTTGGTATATCAAAGAACATTTGTGAGTATAATTTTGATGATATTTTGTGATTCATTTAATTTCATCCTTGTTTCATTTAGTGTTCAATCCCAAGCTTTCTTGTTCACATTTAAGTGCATTTAAGTGCAAGAAAAGTCTCTTAATTATGATCTGAATAAATTCATTATAATGTAAGGTCTCATAAAGGATATATTGGGCTTTTTAAAAACAACATTTTTTCATCTGTTTAAAATTATGTCAAATGTAGTGCAATGAAATTTTATTATGAGTTTAAAGCCGCACTCTCACAGATTGAACGTTTTGACAACTTTTCGAACGGAAATATGACAAACTACAAGCTGATTGTTTGTCAGCAATGATTTATCCGATATCATTGGTTTGAAGATGTTTACGCAAAAATTTGCTCTTTCCAAGACAAAAAAAAAGTTGTAAAAAAGGTAAATCTGTGAGAGTGCAGCTTTAAACTATGACAGGAATAATTCAAGGGAATGATTTTTTGTGATTTCTAGCATTAAAATTGTCTGAATCGCAGGAAAATTTATAAATTATGTAAGGTATTCTCACATTGGTCACACTTTTTGAACTTTGTGCTGTCTTCTTTTTATTTGTCTCAAATTAACTTTTTGTTTGTCTCAAATTATACAGCATTGGCTTCACTTGTTGTTTATGAAAGGGACTGTACACCAGATTGGCACCAAAAAAGTTGTTTTTTTCCTGTAACGGATCTAAGGACACTTTTTAATAAAACATTTTACTCTTTGATATCGTTATTGTAAATGAAATACCAAAATGAAAAAAAAATTGCAGTGAAGTGTCGTATCCACTATGCTATGAAGACTTACTTTTACTGGGTGGAATTTTCCAGATGTAAACCTAACTCGCTAATATCATGTAATAACATCAACGGCAGATCATGCATAAGGAATGAATTCTACTCATTAGACATACCTAGTAATCTTTTTTTAATGGAAAAACACGAAATAACTGCTATTAATAAATCATTTGTAAACTATGGGGATCATCAGTTAGTAAGTTTCATTGCATTAATTGTACACATCGATACCAAGTTTATGTCAATTTTCTACTATTTTCTTTAAATTTTTGCTTTTTCATCATTAACTGAGTTCAGCCCCTTTAAACTGTACCTTATGATGTCTGTGACTTATCAAATATTTAATAGTAATGGTCTACAACCAAGACTTGTTTCAAACTGCATTGTGTATGGATTGGAAAGGTAATCTTGAAAGCTCACTTAGTATAATTTTTACAAATAACATTCACCCTGCAAGGTACTCATATTTGGATGATACATAAAGATTTGCACAGTCATTTATGTATACTTGCATTTATTGATACAGGATATCTTTTTCAAATCTTTGAGGATTGAGATTGCAAAGTATAAGTTATATAAATAAATATATTCTTAACTTTATCTGAATACACAAGCTAATGCATCAGCATTTGTAACCATGCCCCGCACCCCCGTCCCGGAGTAGCGGGGACTTACTTTCGGTCCAGCCAAACCCAGCTAAAATCCCTGCCATGCGGAGATAATATGATGGTAAGGTCCCCACCAAATTCCCCCCGCACCCAAGGGACATTAGGTTAAGCCCCCATCCACACTGTATTTTCCGGGTAGACCCGGCACTGCGGGGCCACCTGAAAGGTAAAAACATGGCCCATTTCGCCGGCTATCCCCGGTTTACCCCCAGATGTTGGAGCCATGGTTACAATTGACTGGTGCATAATGATCCATAGTGATCCAATCTCATGCCAAGATGATTTCTGGTCTGACATCACAAGGTTAGTTATAGCATAAAAAAGCCTGGACAGCATTTGAGAAAGACTGTTGTGAGGTTAAATCTTCATTACTTCACTATTCCCAGGGTTCCCACATTTTTCTGCAAGTAAAATTCCAGACTTTTTCAAGGTTTTTTTTACAAATTCCAGACTTTCTCTCAACCTTTTATCACAGTTATTACCGTAATTCACCTAAGAGTTCGGACACTCTAAATATTCGGACACCCATAATTATTTTCCAAAATAATTTATTTTGTGTACCTAATTTTCGGACACCCAAAGGACATCAATCATAACTTTCACAGTTACCAAGTTTCACAGACGAAGATTATTGATTTTTATCTTTACAATGCCTGGCTAGATTACCTAACCTATACACCACTGTGACAAGTTAATTAGTTACTACCCATCCTAAACGATTTATTGCCTGTTGAAAAGGAAGTGTGATATATTTATTGGAGGATTAAAGAAACAACAAGGGCAATCAAGGGATTAAGAAAACATAGACATGACATGTTTGTAAAACGATCTGCCAATAAACTTTCAAACTTGTACCTCACTTATAGACTGTAAGAATCAATAATCGTACAGTTATACATTAATCCTGCATAGCAATGTCCATGCTCTCCACGGTACAACGTAACATTTCAGTGAAAAATTGTTAACATTTTTGGTTGGTTGATTGGACTTAAATTTTGAGTAATAAATAACCATTGATGATTGCGGATAAATTAATGTAAAGATTAATAAAATATGTATTGAAATCTGCTAGTTACATGCATGTGCATGATATATGCAAAGCCTTATAGTAAGGAAAAAGTAAGTTTTATTCACGACATAGAAAAAATAACAATGCATTTAAAAAAAAAAAAATTGTCAAAATATTTTTATTTTAAAGGTAACAAAATATGTCTCCTGTGAAAAACAACGTGTTTGGACTGATAACATGTGTTATATTGAGTGTTCATCGTAGTGTAACAAAGCAGATCTATGGTCGTCTTAATCCGATAGGTGTGATCGTGTCACTTTTTTTGGGTGTCATCCACAGACAATAAATCAGTCAGTTGAATACCTTATGTTGAATATTCCTGAGTATGACTCTATTCTTTATGAAATTCTTATAGACTCGCCTATAAGACGGGCCCCCTACTTTAAGGTTCAAAATGAGGACCAAATTTCCCCGTCTTATAGTCGAGAAAATACGGTATGTTTTATGGTTTACTAACGGTTAAAGAAAAATGCATAAAAAATCAATTTTTGAACTTAAATATAAATATCTGCGATCCATTTTTTTGTCAGCAGTCTTATACAATTGGTTTTCATGGATTTTCGCATTGGCTCGTTCCAAGACAAAAGTAAAAAAGTTGTCAAATTGTTCAATCTGTGAGAGGGAAGCTTTAAACATTTATTGATCAACTTGAACTCATAACATCCAGTGTCATTTTAAAAGAGTTAAACTCTCTTTAAAAAAATATACTTGCATCAGTGAGCTAGCTAAAGAACTTCAGGGAACACGTTATATATTACCTTTTTGGATGTGTAATAGGTTAAAATCGGGAAAAAGCCGAGAAAAGTACTAAAGTTTGAACCGTTTTGGGTACAAAACTAGTAAAAGTAAGTAGTCTCGATCATCTAGACGCTTGCATCTGACACTGTTCTGTATTGAATTGACTGATCTGAGCGGCTGAATGATCGAGACTAAGAAGGTATCCGTTACATCATGTAAGCGTTTATTGATCATGATTAGTAGCTGTGTCTGCACTGCCGTCTGCATTTAAAAGTTATCTTAAACAAGAAATTGGCCGCTGTTCGTCGGGATTCGCTTTATTATAAACTGTCAGTAAGTATCGTGGATGCTATCTACAATGATCTTTTTAGTCTACAGTATGCTATTGATCATGGATATTAGCGATCTCTGCATTCATCGAAAGATATTTTAAACGTGAAATTGGCCCTAGTTCATTAAAATAAACTTTACATACGCTGTCAGTAACATACATGAATGCTAATTGCAATGATCTCACTAGTCTGCGAAGTGCTACACAGACTGACAAATATTTGCTATTCAAGTGTGATTCTATGAATGATGACTGACCTTGCTCATATTTATAGACATTGAGAATACCACAGTTCTTTGGCCAGTAGACATCATAATAGTTTTAAACTTGTGCAAAAAAGTCACTTATTTTGCATTTTCACCCATGGTTGAAGCAAAGAACATGGATTGATGAAGATTGATGTTCAGATATAGCTGTAATGCATGCTCACTGATAGTTCTGGCTTCCATAACTTTAATGTTGATATTTATTTTCTTGATGTTTATAACACGTCCAAAAAGGTAATATATAATGTGTTCGCTGAAGTTCTTTAGCTACGAGGACACCTGAAAGGTAAAAACACAGCCCTTCCCCCCCCCCCCCCCCCCCCGGTATATCCCCGAGGGGGCCGTGGTAACAATTGACTGGTGCATTATAAGAGAGGTAATCAAAATTGAGCATGCAAGATTGTTTAATCAATGGCGATGGTTTATCACAATGTCATGTATACTTACACTGAGAGTGGCTCCAAGACTTTTCTATGCACATAGGTAAACAATCATCTTATTCACAGATCATGTGCACATATTCATACATTTGGCTTCATTTAGAATGAAACTTCATAAATTAGTATGCGCATATTTGATATCTCCATTTTGCACAATTGAAATCACATGATTTTTTCAAACGAACTTGTATTGCTTGAAAATTTACGTGTCAAATTAAAAATGCTACCCACAGTAAGATGAAAATAAATCCGTTTGATGGTGGAAATCATTCAATGGCGGCTTTATTGATAAATTTCCTCAATAAAACACTATGAAATTCACATCATCAGCATCCGGAAGTTAGTAGTGATAACATACATGTCTGAATCATTCAGGCCGCTCTGATCAGAGTAAATTTTGAAGAAGACTGGTACCCTGATTTACTTTTCTTCAAAAATATGAAGTTATACAGATTTTGTACGCGGCATATGGTTTTTAGTTAACATTAATAGTATTTGAACAATAAATACCAAAAATCATGTTGTATTTAAAAAAGTGCTAAGTGCCATGCGATGATTAGTTAAAAAAACTTTGTATCAAAAAGAAAATATCACGGAAACATGCAAATTATGTCGAAAAAAAGAAAAGAGACCGACTACGGAATACCTGGGAGTAAATAGTAGTTTTATTCGTGCATTATGTCAATAACAGTACATTTTACATCAATATAAGATATATCACATATTGTATTTGCATGATATTTAGAGTCCTATTAAGTTATATCACAGAAAGTTTAACATGAAATACATAATACTAGATCTACTAAAACAAGTATTACTTCTGGTGTTAATGATAAAGCTATCTAATTAATTACCAAATAAAGTTTTACCGAATAAAGTTTAACATAATAAATGACATTGCACAGGATAACCAGTAAAGATTTGCACAAGTACAAAAACTTATTTCCAACGGGGTCCATATCTAAGGTATTAAAGTTGACATCTAATGATTTAGTGAACAGAATTATATAATATTATATCATATACTCAGATGAATTAAATTAATATATGACATTCATCACAAATAAACTACTATCAGTATCACATAATTATATAATATACCACACAATTATACAAATAGCTAAGGAATATTTAACAAGAGGCCCAAAAGGGCCTATGCTCTACTGGCATGGCTTTTGTGGTCATATCAATCAAGAGCATGTATGTATGGGTAAAAGGCAACAGACATATGGTTTATGTTTTGTGTTTGGCTTACCTGAAAACGTAGCACGTTCAACATCTGAGCCCAGAAAGTATTGTAAGCAGATTAGTTCCATGAACTATTTTAATATGTGCCAAGTAAAAGTCATCTGACAAAAAAAAAAAAAAAATGCTTTCAAAACTGTACTCATAGTAAAAATTTCTGTAGTTTTAAAAATTAAAAAAAGTTGGTCAAAAGGTCAAAGTCAAGGGCATCCTAGGACAACATTGATCAATTTGAACAAACATTCACAATCAATTGTGCTGAGATGGATGCACGAACACACAAAAAGATTTTCAAACCTTTCCAGATTTATGTTTACCAAACCTGTGAACCCTGGGTGTGGCCAGTAATGACACCAGGTGCATAACTTAAACATTCACAACCAATTTTGTTAAGATGAATGCGCAAACTACAGAACTTAAAGCTAAAAAATGGCCTTTGGGCTTTCAACAAGAACAAGGCAGAGTAATTCACAAAATCAGCTGCAGAAGCAAAAAGCAAATTGTCTCTCAAAATCCTAGACTTGCAAATTGTCTCCCTTAACTCTAGACTTGAATTTACATGTACAAGTAAACTTGGCTAAAAATAGAATTCGCTCATGCAGACCTGGCTAAAAATAGAGAGCATTTCTTTAAAACTTTCATGGCCCATAATCTAGGCATTCATGGGCGGATCTGGCTGGTTTTCGAAAGGAACCGAGCTCTAATGGATATCTAGATACTGTACAAGTTTCATTGAGATACAATAAAAACTGAAGACTGTATCGTGTTCACAACCAATTGTTTACACAATAGCATTTTTTTATACTATCAAGGGACATAATCTAGGCATGCATGGGCGGATCTGGCTGGTTTTCGAAAGGAACCCAGCCCTAATGGATATCTAGATACTGTACAAGTTTCATCGAGATACAATCAAAACTGAAGACTGTATCGTGTTCACAAGCAATTGTTTACAGACGCACGAACGCACGACCGCACGGATGCACATACTACGTACACATCACCATCGCATAAGCTCTTCTGGCCTTTGTTCCAATCCCGTATCATACATGTACATGCCATATTTTCTGGAGACCATTCAGGGCGATTTGTTCAAAAGGCTGAAAATTCAGGGGGATTTTGGTTGTATTCAGGGGGATATTTTTAGCAGGTCTAAGTTGGCGAAATTTTGAAGTATTTTTAGACGCAAGTATGAAAAAATGTATTCACATATAGTTTGCTTTGAAAACCTCTTAACTTTTTCATTATACAGATTTATTTTATGTCATGATTTATCATATTTTTATGATAAACTGTCATGTCATACTGTAATGCACTTGCAAAACAAAATATGTCATTGGAAAAATATGTTTTCGAGACAATTAAATTAAATTTACCTTCCTCCAAAGTCTTTTAAAAAATGTGCTTAATTCTATCAGCTTTGATGACTTTCAGACAATAAGAGAATAGAATAAATATTATTAATTTCTTCCTTCCAAAAGAGTAATATTTCTTTTCCTTTGATAATTACTACAAGTTAATTGATCACTTGTTGTAAAAGTTTACTTTTGGAGAGTTTCACTCACATACTGTGGTTTGACTTTGTCATTATTGCCTGATGTAAAAAAATTTTTTTTTTTTTTTTTTTTTTTTTTTAAATTCCGGGGGATTTTTATCTCCCGCCGGGAGACCAGGGGATGGATCGAAATTCCGGGGGATTTTTCCCCCCGCCGGGGGATATGGCATGTATGCCGTATACCATTAAAATAAAAAGAAGCTCCTGTAAAACCACCATTATGTGGGACATAAAATTTTAAGTTGGATCTACTGCCATATGAGTGAACTTCGTTACATTTGGCAAAATTATCCTTCATGCAACTTGGACACTTGTCATAAAATACTTTGTGTACATGATTTAGCCTAAGTTGTCTACATCTTTGTTCGACATTTAAAAAACCAAGATCAGCAAAACTTGCCACTGAAAGCGAGGTTCTACAATGAAAATTATTACTAAAACGAACAATTTTATTTTGTGCCACCTGGAGTCTATTTTTAGACTTCATGGTAAGGCCACAGTACCAAGATGATGAAGCAATCAAGATGACATTGAACTAATGCATTACAAAGAGTTTTCCAAAGAGACTTGTTTAAAAATTCACATTGTCTATATAAAAATTGATTCTAGAGTTAACCTTCTTAACAATATTGTTCACAGTAGATGTACCTGACAAATCAGAGTCCAAAATTGACCCAAGATATTTGACTGAATCTTGAGACTTGATTTCATGGCCATTACATTGAATGCTGAAATCCCCTATTTTGCCAAGTTAACGTTTGGAGCCAAAAAGAATGCATTTGGTCTTTCCTAAATGAAGCCGTCAAGGGATAATTTGTTATCAGTTAACCACATGCTGCAGTTTTGCAATTCTTGCCCAAGAACATGTCTAATAATATCAGGGTCTTTATGAGAAAATAAGATAGCGCTGTCATCAGCATAACATATAAGTTTGCATTTAGAACTGATGCTTGTATTCATGTCATTAATGTAGCATAAAAACAGAAGAGGACCTAATATACTTCCTTCAGGTACACCACAAACAACTTGATCAAAATCTGATATAGTATTGTTAACATGAACAGACTGTTTTCTGTCGGTTAGGTATGAGCGAAACCACTCCACCGACTCCACACCCAAGACCTGTAGCTTTCGGCATAAAATATCATGATCAAAGACCAACATTCTATAAAAAGGATAACAATACTTTTTTTAAACCAACTTTACTGATTGTTTTCTACTTAGACTGCACGCTTTATTCGCTTAACGTATGAATTCACAAGACATTTAGAATGCGCGACGGGCACCGCGGTTAGCTTAAAAATCAATACTGGTTTCTTTTCGGATAAAAGAGAAAGAGGGTACCAGTCTATCAATACAGAGCATTGAACGAAAAAGTTTCGATGCGTACTTTTCCAACATGTTCATATTCTTATTGCATATAATCTGACCGTATGCAAGAACATAAACGTTAACCCCATTAACTCACTCGCTACGTATGAATTTCTTGTGCTTCATTAAAAGAACATACAGTTAGCTTGAAGTGTTAGGAGAACTATTTTTATTGATGATTTCATTGTAATCAGTTCTGGTACTACTTTGATTATTCAAATTCGCTAACGGCAATCCAATCAAAATACAGCATATGAATACATTACGTCAGTGAACCCCCAGATGCGGCTTGAGAATGCAGATAGCGTGTTTATGGCTATGAAATAGGCCACAAGTGCCCTAGTCCAATGACAATAAAAATCACTGCCCTTGGTTAAAAAATCACCTATAAAACATGGAATATTGATAAAGTAACTCCATAACTTGATTATGGCAGTTTCGCGAATTTTGACATGATCGTAGACATGATAAGTAAACGCTACATAAAGCATCAAAATGTTTTTTTGGGTAACAAAGAAAATTTCATCATGAATATTTTACAAATAAACGTCCAAAACATTTACTGAACAAGAGCCGTCGTAAGACAGCGCGCTTGACTACGCCGCTTTGACTTAGAATACAATAACGATGTAATAATACCAAGTTTGGTCTCTTAATGTCAAACCTACCGGTAACTAAAATTATTCGATATATAAGGTGACTTTGATGCTGCCCTCCCACCAGCCTGCCCAAACAATGACACAAGTCATTCAAATAACTTGATTTCCCATTATGAAAATGTGGTTTGTATTTAGGCTTAAAACGGAGTTATGTTTCTCGTTGTAAGATGGTCGTAAATAATTTTGAATTTTATTAAGTACATTTAATGAACGATATAGAAGTTTTTTTTATTAAAATTCCAACTTGCCCTTAACTTTACTTGCCTAAAACTTTAACCTAAGTCAATCAGGGGCCATAACTTGTATTAAGGATATGGAGTTATATAACTTCATTGGGTGATGGTCCTGAACAATTGTGTGAAGTATTAAGTCAATTGAAAGAAAGGGTATAGAAGTTATTAAACAATATCCCAACCTGCCCTAAAACTTAAACCTAAGTTCCATAGAATAATATGGAGTTATCTAACCTCATCATGTGATGGCCCTGAACAACTGTGTGAAGTATTAAGTCAATTGAATGTAGGGTATTGGACTTATAAGTGAAAATCCCAACTTGCCCTAAAACTTTAACCGGACGCCGACGCCAACACCGACGCCGACGCGAGTAGTATAGCCCACCTGTTCTTCGAATAGTCAAGCTAAAAAGTGATGTATTTGATTGTGTTAGCGCCACCTTTCTTACAAATTGGCAGTGACGGTCTGCTTCAAATCAACAATATTACAATGGCGATTTAATTATTCTAAATAAAAAAAATCACCATCCCTTCGCATTTACTATCGCATTTTACAAACTTCCATCATTAAATGGACAAGTTCTCAATGTATACTCTGATTGGCTGATATTCAATAGCTCCGCCTTCTGCCGATGTTTCACTATTTGGCTCTTCCTAATTATTGGATTAGAAGATGACCGATTATGAATACAGGTCGTCTGCTCACTACACAAATACACAATTAGCTGTCATATGACTTGGACAAGGCACATGAGATGAAAGGGCAGTATAGCATATTTTAAGCAGTCAATGGGGCGCATGGTGACACCTAGCAGGAACACTATTATCATAAGTATTAGGTAATTTGTCTCAATTACGGCTAGTCCATATAAACAGCCACTTCAGATATTTTGACAATTTTTGATTTGGTGACTTTATGCATCCATGACCTTGGTTTCCTTGCCAAGAATGACAGATCCTTGCGCTAAGTATATTGGGGGGAAAGATAATGGGCACCTGCAAGATGGTTGCAAAATGGTGATGCTTTATTGATAGAAGTCGATCTAAATTAAACTAATTATTTGTGTGTCATAAAACACTTTTAAAGAGTAAAAAGTAAAAGGTATTGGCTAAAAAAATTAAAGTTTAACTTTTGTGTTTTAATATAACAGTGAAGTGTTAAGTATTGTGGAGTATTGTGGAGTAATAGTTGAAGAATATATTTTACATTTGTACTGCTCAGTTGACTTGTGGTGTTTGGGGAACACAATAAATAGCCAAATGTTAAAAAACGTTCCCTATATGTGCATTATTGTGGCTAAATCATGACAGTGGATTAAGGGCTGCAGATCTTTCATAATGATTTCAATAGTAAAAAGGGCACTAAAAGGGCTAGCTGGAGCACTAATCACTCCATGGTTAATTATGTGTATAAACAATTGCGGCCGTGTGGCCAGATGAAAATATGTCATGTGGCGGAAATCATGGGTCAGACATCCCTGTTACACAAATATAACTATTCTCCTAATGAGACCACTACTAGGTACTGAATTTCAAGTCTACACAGTATACACTTTTTACCACTCTGTATCTCCAGCAAATAATACTTGAAGGCTGTGGTAACAATTGACTGCTGCATAGTTGAACACCTCATAAAATATTTGGTGTAAAGTAACTGCCCAAACTAAAACAAGGAATATTAAAACAGGTATTGATTAATACTTTGGTTTTTCAATAATGTTGCATACACGTGCAGTATTAGTAAGTAAGCTTCAAACCTTTTTTGAATTACCTGGTATTTTGTACGCAAAACTAAAACTTGCAGGTTTTACATTGTATAATTTTTTATGGATGAGTTATATTTGCCGGGTTCCGGGACTTATTTTCGGTAAAGCCGGGTCTGTTACTATTGACCCCGGGTTTGGATAAATAAAATGCCATATGCTGGGACTATCACATTCTATCTTATCAGTGACTGTTAATATTGCTCCCGGGTCGTTTAACAGGTTTTGAAGAGTGAAAGTTTATCAAAGTATACTTATATGTCCAATAAAGTGTTTCAATGTTTGGTGTGTATGGAATAACAATACAACTTAATTTTGTATTCCATTTATTCACCTACATAATTTATGTACACCAAGAACGCAGAAAGACAACTGTGTTCCTAGGAGTAAAATAGTATAATTTAGGGGCAACATTCGCTGCCTCGGCAGCGAGTAAATGGGGAGTGGCTTATTGTAAATTCCCTCAGCTATGTACCTGTCTGTTAAACTCAGTGTTCTATCTTTAGCACACACAAGAGAAATGTAAACAAACAGGGCTGATCAGAGCAGACGATGTATTTCCCCACACTACAATCTTCTATATGAAATAAAGATGACCAAACAGATGTTTTCTTTGAAATGATCGTTTTCTTGTTCCTGACTGGCATTTTGTTATTTCGACTAAATCTTTTTTTCTGTATGGGACATCCCTTTCAAATGTTTAGAATCAACATTCTCATTCCAGTCCAAAATAGCAAGGTTTATTCTCAGTCTGGAATCCAAATCTAATTATTTTGTCAACATACAATAAAAATGCTTTATTGGATGCATCCACAACCCTAGTACAAATTAACCTTATTGTAAACGAGTTCAGCAAGGAAACAATTCAGATAGTGTTGACACCTTTAATTGGTAATTAAATGCCACTGGCTGGAATCTGGTTTGTGTATTGATAACTGGAAATCAAATGCACATTTTGAGTCAAAAAGGAGGGAACTCAAACACAGTTACACATGAACATTTGCAAGACATTGAACAAGGTACTGCCTTCCTTTAAAATAATAACTTTGGGCAGAATAAGAAGACTCAAAATATGGAACAAAATAATCAGGACAAAGATATATATATATATATATATATATATATATATATATATATATATATATATATATATATATATATATATATAGAGAGAGAGAGAGAGGGAGAGAGAGAGAGAGAGAGAGAGAGAGAGAGAGAGAGAGATTTATATAGTTTACATGACTGAAGTACAATAGGATATATTCACTTTACCTGGCTGGGATATAAACATTTGTAAATGATGACAAAGCTTTTGATAGAAAAGCGAAGGAGCCACTAACATTTAAGCAATGGGGTTATAATTTATTTTTTTAAACACAAATATGAAAACAATGTTACAATTATTTAAACCTGGGAAAGGTTCACCAGACTTATTAGTTACGTAACGCTTCAAAAGGAAAAAGTGTTAATATCATACAAAACAATTAGACTAAAATGTAGCATATGAAGCTGATGATATCTATCAATAATTTTGGGATATGCAGGTGGAATAAAAACTTATCAAGGTTTGTTCACTTTTGTTACTACAGTATATGATAGTGAGGCATGTCGTCTGCTACAAGCAAGCTGCTAGAGATGTAATCACCAGCACTGTTAATATTTACAACAGAGAGTTCATAACCCCCAGAACACCAATTAGCCACTCCCTCGGCAAATTCAAATTTTCAATCTGACAGTTGGATTTTTTTCTCAAAGTCATGTTTCTAGTAATGTTTCAAAAACAAATTAAGGATTTTTTATTTGTTTAACCTTCATTCTACATGCCTGCAAAGTTTCATGTCTCAACTTTTTGTAAGCATTGCATAAATTTGGAAAAAGTGTCCCTGATGTGAATCATGCATAAAATTATACAAAAGCTTGCCCCATTGGTGGTGTAGGAGTTTATACTCCGGGTCCCGGTGTGAGCACATTGAAGGGTCCCAGAGTGACAGTTCGACCACCGCACACCTATCCTGGGCAGAACCAGTACTAGGTGCCTTCACCTCTGCAAGGAACTGACAACTTCTGTACATGCCATGGGCAGTGGTACAGTGCGAATGGTCGTAGAAAGGATTTCATAACCAATCACAACAGAAGTGACCTGGCCCGCCCGGGTTGTCCGATTCAGAGTCCAACGCTCTACCGATTGAGCTAACCGGGCGGACGAATAAAAAAAAAGCTTGCCCCAGCGCCACCTGGAGGTTTATATAGTCCTGTTGCCCCTTTAAACTCTAGAGGCGGGAGTATCGTATTACTTAAGCTAAACATTAAATATCAGAACATCTCCCATATTTAATTAAATTTAAATAATTCTTAGATTTTATATATATAAATAAATGATCGTGTGTCATTATTTTATCAGTTCATATTGTTGTCTAAAAAACGTCTGTTTTGTTAATCAACCGCAAAGTCCACAGCGTTAATAAAATTTCTTTCACTCAACAACACATAAATGTGATAACAATTTTCATCAGAAAACACTAATTGTCAATTTTCCTGCTAAATGTCATGTAAATACAACAATTTATCAAAACGAATGTGATTATAATTGAAACAATACACTTTCACATAAAAGTAATTACTTTAGGTTTAACCTGTCTGCCATATTTTGTGATATACACTAGCTTGACAGATTCATTCACGGGCTTCGTTGGAGAATTTGGCGTGTGAACATTTTCACGTGGTGACAAATCTTGATTATCAAAGTTCGAGCAAGGGCTTATCAGCTACTAAATCACTTATAACTGTTAATCCCCCATTAACTTCAGCTGAAAGCCTAGCCATCACTAATTGGCCCTCTTTGAACTTATCTGAGCTGGTGAAGTTGAATTCTGAAGGGTCAAGTTAATTTCTTTAGATGCAGTTCTTCAAAATATATTATATATTTTTAAAAGGAAATACATTTCTTAACTAGAAAAAAGAAGAGTTTTATTCTTTAATATTTTAACGTTTTTTAACATTATATAAAATTGAAAGAAAAATGAATGAAATAATAAGGCAATTTGGATAATTTCTGTATTTTTATGTTTTTCATGATTGTAATAATTGAGTATAGAATTGTCTTATGTTTTAATTATTAGTTAATTTGTATACTGTAATATACATATAATAATTTATTAATATTTATGGTAGTTATGGGTACAAAACAGAAACAAATGAAATGTATCCTCACATGAATAAAACATCGCACCGCCCGTCCTTTGTCTGTTTTTTTTCTTTCCAGTCTGTTTCTTATGTACAGAAGGGGGGGGGGGGGGGGGTAAGATGCTCAAAGACTTGTCGTGCTCAAGAACCGTATATTTTGTTCAAAGGTCAATGTCACTCTTAAGTTAAGATGTTCAAAGGAAGGATGAATATTTAGACGATGTTACAAACTGTGACACACGTTGCTCAGATACCTTACTGCCTTTTTACTATGCCTTGCTGTGCCCTTTTGCTTCAAAGATTCAATTTTCAGAAAGTATAAAATTATAATTTTGATATTATTATTATATATAAATGAAAGATAACACCTTAGGTATTCATAACAAACTATTAGTATTGAAAGTAGTTACGACAAATACTCATTACCAATTAAACATTGGCCGATGAAATTGTCCATAAGGATCAGAAGTGCCCTTTCTGACCTGGAACCTAGCCCTTTACAAATTGTGGCTGGAACATTGAATAATAAGTTTGTGAAACCATTATCAATTAACTCGTTTGATGTTATTCAAGAGTGGTACCTTGAAACCCCTCTCATGATTCAAGTTCTCTTCAAAGGTTTCATAAACAAGGTAGCATAAGGCATGCTGATGACAAACAATTATTTTTGTGAAGAAATATAAAATATTATATTGCCAATATGACACGTTTTTGAATTCATTGAATGAAAAATAATAGTGATACGTAAATGTTTTAATCATTTATTTATTAAGTTCATGTGTAATGGATGATTTTTTAGATATATTAAGGTTTGCATTGATCATGACGTCTTGAAAATTCACAATGCAGTTTTCTGAAATTCTTTTAACACTGAATGAACAGTTCTCAGACAGTCCAGTTGCACAAAGTATTAATACTTGACTGACTTATTGTAGTTGTTAATTAAAAGTGTGGGCTAAACCGTAATTTCTTATTTTTTAAGGAATCACATGACAAGGGTATTTATCTATCCATTTATCTATCTTCCATTAATGTCAAACCCCTTCTACGCACCTAGACATTTATTTTCAGACACTTCTTCAAGGTCTTTGAAAAGCCCCACTTATTTCAGCAATAGTGTAATTTATCATTATGTTTATATTTTCAATAAGAGTCATAAGTGATATCAAACAATTACTTATTCAATCAAAATTACTGTAACCTTTGTAACAAAATTGTTATAAAGTGTGGAGATAAACAAGAGCTGTCGTAAGACAGCGCGCTCGACTATGCTGCTTAGACTTAAAGGTGAATACAATAACGATGTAATATTACCAAGTTTGGTCTCTTTATGTCAAACCTTACTAAAATTATTCGATACATAAGGTTACTTTGATGCTGCCCTCCCACCATCCCGCCCGGACAATGATGCAAGTCATTCAAATAACTTGATTTCCCATTATGAAAATGTGGTTAAGAATATACAAATATGCCTTTTAAAAGAAATTAAAATAAATTTTAAAATAATAAGTAAAAAAATTCAAGGACCATAATTTGTATTTAGGGTTAAAATTGAGTTATGTTTCTTGTTGTAAGATGGTCGTAAATAATTTTGAATTTTATTAAGTGCATTGAATGAACGATATAGAAGGTATTTTTATTAAAATCCCAACTTGCCCTTAACTTTAACTTGCCCTAAAACTTTAACCTAAGTCAATCAGGGGCCATAACTTGTATTAAGAATAATATGGAGTTATGTAACCTCGATGGGTGATGGTCCTGAAATATTATGTGAAGTATAAAGTCAATTGAATGAAGGGTATAGAAGTTATTAATACATATCCCAACCTGCCCTAAAACTTTAACCTTAGTTCCATAGTCAATATGGGGCCATAATTTGTATTAAAGATGATACGGAGTTATCTAACCTCATTATGTGATGGCTCTGAACAACTGTGTGAAGTATTAAGTCAATTGAATGAATGGTAATGGACTTTTAAGTGAAAATCCCAACTTGCCCTAAAACTTTAACATGCCTTAAAACTTTAACCTAAGTCAATCAGGGGCCATAACATGTATTAAGGATAATATGGAGTTATGTAACCTCATTGTGTGATGGTCCTGAACAACTGTGTGAAGTATTAAGTCAATTGAATGAAGGGTATAGAAGTTATTAATAAATATCCCAACCTGCCCTAAAACTTTAACCTAAGTTCCATAGTCAATCAGTGGCCATAATCTGTGTAAAGGATAATGTGGTAGTTATCTAACCTCATCATGTGATGGCCCTGAACAACTGTGTGAAGTATTAAGTCAATTGAATGAAGGGTATTGGACTTACAAGTGAAAATCCCAACTTACCCTAAAACTTCAACCGGACGCCGACGCCGACGCTGTGGCGAGTAGTATAGCCCTCCTTATTCTTCGAATAGTCGAGCTAAAAATATCTCTTTAACCAAATTGAAAATCCCAGTCTTCGTTATTTCTATCAATGTTCATTTCCTTCCCCCAGCAATGACTGTAATCTTGAAACTTGATAGGATCATAAAACATTCCAGGATGATACTATCAGCAGCTCATGACAAGCCATGTTATTATAATTAAATGCCCATCACTGGCCACTGCATAGGAATTTTTTGGGAAAAGTGGAAATCTTAGTCGTGATGGCGCCACGGCCTGGCCAATTGGCGCGGGCAGACCTTGATAAACTCAAATAAACAAACGGACAAGTGGGTTTCCTTTGTGTTCCCCAAAACACAATATCACGCTCGAAAGTAGCATCGTACCAACAAGAGTGACTTATATAATTTTCTGATATCATTTTTCACAATGGTTATAAAATAAATAAATTTAAACTAACCAGTTTATTAAGTGTCATGCGAAAATGTACCTTATATTGTTTGGCAAATTTTACAAGTTCGCCACTGATAATTTCGTTGAGTTCGATTTATTAGTACAATTTCATTTAATGTGTTTGTTTTGCTTATGTTGATATTTATTATACAAATGTGTGTAACATTACAGACCTTAAAACCATATAGGTCCACGGTAACATGTTATACATACTTAGTACATTCAAGTTTTTAAATAGTGTAAGCATACTGGTTAAATGATGCATGCATTTACTGATTTATTAGTTAATGGATATGCCATGTTTTCATTGTGTACAAAAAATATGCAAAATGGTCCCAATAGCGGATCCATGGGGACAGCACCCAACTTTACTTTTAATTTCAATTAAGGATCAAAAGAGGTAGTGAAATACGCCCAAAATGCACCGTTTCGGACTAGAAATTGTCAAATGAATTTCGGTTCTGAGGGAGGGACACAATTCAAAAGGTTACGCCCCCTCTTACGTAGAATACTGGAACCTTTCCTGGAACCAATAATTGTTTTAGCCAGTGTGTGAGATGGTACCGATTAATGTATTAAGTAGGTATAACGTACATGTGGCTACTTACCCAACAGGGTTAATATGTGATATAGAATTAACAATCTTCAATCTTTATAAATTTGATATTTCGAAAAGTTACACATTGGAAAAAATCAATAAGAAGACACCGATTAGAGGTGTTGCTAGTACTTTTTTATATAGAAAATCCAAAAAGGGCGGTAATCGCCGTGTTTGAAGTTGCTCCATGATCAAAAGCTGTTGTGTGCTACTTCTGTGTTGTTAATTTCGCTTACACACTCCTTCCCTTATTGTTTGCTATATAGGCTAGTTATAGCAGTAATGTCTGACGAAGAGGATTTTCCAGATTCCACTGATGATGAAGATTATGTTCCCTCGGGTAAAATGAACTGATACGTTTAAATTAATTAAATATTTAGATTTTAAACGATTTGTCTGTAAATTCGGACAGTACACTTTTGGACATGTATGTCATTTTCACCTTGTGCACAGTCTTATTCGTAATTTCTTTTACATTATACTGGTCAAATACATATGTCACTTTACTCATTCTCACAGGTGAGTGATGTAGTGTAAGTGTAAGTATTCAACTTATCTGGGCTGATTAGCTCAGTCGATAGAGCGCCTGATTAATTCATATGAATGGCTTATACAGTAAGTCTTAACGATTTTTGGTATTGGCTGGCTTGTAGCGTCCATACTGTTGTTAATTGAATTGTGAATGTATTCCAATATATTAAGCTATTCATAGTTAAAGTTGATTTCAGACACTTTATTGGTGCTTTGGCTGTGTTTCTTCGGGGAAAAGAAAACTGAAATTTAGAATCAAATAATAGGCATAAGAATATGGCTAGGTGCTTGTCACTGCCTACCTCATGTGAGGTTTATACAGATGGCATAGACAGCGAAGACATGCTTAAACAAGGTATATTTCTTAGAACAAACTGAATTATTAATTTATATTGGCTGGCTATTCATTGTTATGTATATTTGAAAATATTGTATTACTGTTTGAGAAATTGTAATGAATTTTAAGTTTTTATAACATTTAATACTTTTTTAGATGGGATTTTCAATAGAGAGATGTGGCGTTGCAGGAAAATATTAAACTAAAAGTGTCCTAAAGTAAAAAAGACGTTTCTCTGAATAATATAAAAAAAGTATAAAAAAGTAGGGAGCCAATTTAAAGAATTTCCCCTTCCAAGAGTAACTAAGAACCAGCAACTGTTTAAATATAGCTCTTTTAATCATATTTTATTTAATTAATAAGCAAAATAATGATAAAAGATAATTGAACCATAGTAGACAAAAATGATGCTAAAACAATATTGACCTGCTCTTTATTTTATGCCTGACGTTCACCCAATTTTGTGCATGCCATTCACATGATGATATAATTTCCCCTGTATGAAAAGTATTGACATGCTCCTGATTATATATAATTGATGAATAAAGGCAGCAAAGTGCAGCGGTGAGGTGGCTGGGATTTTAGGCTACCTCAAGCAGTAAAACAAATAAACTCTTTATATACTTTTTTGTGCTTAAAAAGGTTGACAGTACTACCAGTGTAGGTAATGAGGTATGACCACGGCTCTGGTGCCTAGTGCCAGAGGCAGCATACTAACCAAAATCCTGAAAAAAAACATTCCAAGTAAATTAGAAAATAAAACTAAAAGGCAAACCTGAACATAATATCATAGTACAGAAACTGTTATATATGAGATTTTGTTTCTTTTGCCATTGGTTTAAAAAAATCATGATGGTACAGTAATTGCATCAGTGTGAAAAAAATATATATGCATATACATGAAGCATGTCTGCATTGTACTTGTAAATTTTATTATATAAATCTATGGTACTGGTGATGTCTGTGATTTTTTAAACACTGATTACAACTACATCTACAGTATCTTAATCCTGTTACCTTTGTCAGATGGAGAGGCTGTGTCAGAAGAAGAGCATTCAGGGGACGAGGAAAATCTTGATGCCTTGAAGGAGGATGGTGTAACACTCACCTCAGGGAGAAGGAGAAAGACTTCCAAAAAGAAGGCTGCCCTTTCTGGTGTGAGGTATGGACTTCAGTAATCACTCTGTTGTTAATTGATAATATATTTTTTTTTTAAACAAAGCGGATTAATGAACATTTCAAACTATTTTATTCAATCTTGCAATCTAGAACTTGAAATTTGATATTCTGGCTCTCGTCCAGTTTCCACTCTATTTGAATTGATTATTTGTCATTCACACATAAATGAGACGGCTTAATTTGCTAACATCTGGTAATTTCAGATTGAATTTTGTATTTTGAAAGAATTTTTTCAGCAGTGTTCATAAATATTGTATGAGGGGTATAAATTAATATGGAACCTTAACCCTTTATAAATCAACAAGCATCACAGTGCAATACATGAACAAAAAAATATAGATTTTACCTTAGTGTCAAATGAAACCTTGTTTTTAGAGTATGTGGTAATGATTGCAGGAAGCGTAAGGGTGGTATACAGCTTGAGGGTGAGACAGAGGTGGCAGAAGAGGAGAAGAATACGGAGTTGGAACAGCAGATCAAAGCAGAACAAGAGGTTCACACTCAACTGCCCTCTGTCATTAAGGGATCTTATTTCTATTATAAAATCTTAATGCTGTAGGGACTTTATCAAAGATGGCAACAAGTTGGGTTTTTTTCCTTTCCTAAATGTTGTTTACAATTATGTTACTGGCAAAAGTTCAATCCAAACAAATATATACCCAAAGAATATAAAATATACTGGTTACACTTAATATACACTTTATGTAGTTTACGACTAAGATCTTGAATGACATGGGTCCCATGGGTTCAGAAACTCGCCATACAGTTGTTTTTTAGCACATGTAGTGCACCATAGTAGCATCACTGTTTTGATGACTGCAATCATAAATGATCCCTCCATGTTCAAGGCTAAGAAGGTAGAGCAGGAGAAGAAGAAATCCGAAGACCTTTGGGCAAGCTTCATGTCCGATGTTGGCAAGAGGCCCGAGAAAAAAACAGCACCAGCCCCAAGCGGATCACTAGCATCAACATTAACAAAGGTTAGTATAGCTTACGATATACGTGTTTAAAGAGAGCAGACAATATGAGAGCAATGTTCATGTCTGACGTATACAAGAGGCCGGAGATCCCAAGCTGATCTTTGCCTTAACATTGACAAAGGTAAGTACGGTATAGCTTATGATGTATGTGTTTAAAGAGAGCAGACAATCTGAGGGCAAGACTCATGTCTGACTTATACAAGAGGCCTTAGAAAAAAACTTGCACCAGCTGGCTGATTACTTGCTTTTACATTAACAATGGTGAATGTTGCTTCTAATGTGTCGAACATCATTGCCAGAGAAAGCTTTAAAATACTAAACTATCTTCACTGTTCAGTTAAAGTAGGGGTTTAGCTAACGAGTTATGAAAGAGTGTGGCACCTTGTCTTTTTTTGTAGCACTCTTCTTTCTGTATGCAGACCAGAATGTGCTACATGTACCTTCATAGAATTAAGTGCTTAAGACTGTCAACATTTTATTTTAGTTCAATTAAAACTTATAATAAGATTATAAATACATAACAACCTCACACATTTGGCACATTGTTCCTATTCTGCGGCATCCTGTTATTATTAAAACCAAGCTAAAGTCTTAAGTTAAAGTCAGCCAATCATTTGCAGTATAAAACCTTTCTGATTAATTCCAACACATCAACACTCCAATCCATGTTCTATCAGACAACACTAGGTAACAGTCTATTATTTCATAAAAACAATGCTGTAATATCTTGGTACCAAAGAGAATCAACAAACCACAGAGTTTTACTATACATTTAATATAGGTCTTAATACATTGCATCGCAAACATAAACTGCTATCATAGAGGCTTCTCTGGCTGGGAAACACCAGGTAGTATCATATTACCACAGCGAATATACTACACTATCTCTCTTTTTTTTTTTTAGAAAAATTATGAAATAATTTTGCAACAGTTAATATACAGTATGTAAATCGCATCAGCTTAATCATTCTTCATAAATTATATCCAATGTTTATTTTTTTAACTGAAACAGTATTACAGACTTTAGGATATCATTAACTAATGTCAAACACTTAATTGTTTATCTTCCAGTATGCCTGTTGAGTTATTGTTTTCACTGCCCGGTGTAATTACCGACTTCTCACCATCCGATTGTTTCAATTCAGGTGGATTGTCCTGGGTTGACTCTGTCTCATTATAATCGCTCTGAATTGATCTTGCAAACATGTTAGGCCAAGCAAATGGTAATTCTTTGTTTGACTGTTGATAATTCTCCGGAAAGTTGGCATAAATTTTACGTAAATGATCAGCATGACAAAAACGGATCTTTTTGTCAACTTTTACTAAGTACATTACTGGTCCTTTTATTTTATGAACTTTTCCTGGAAGCCATTTCCATTTTCTCCCACCGATTAATGTTGTTTTCACCAGCACGCTCTCTCCTTCAGAAAACATGCGATACGTTTTATGACCCCTGTCATGATTGTCCTTCATTCGTTCCTGCTTTTTCTCAATGTCTTGCTCCTTATTTGGTCTAAGCAAGGTCAACCGGCTTCGTAATTGTCGTTTTAGAAACAAAACTGCTGGCGATTCTTTGGTAATTGAATGGGGTGTATTACGATAATTCAGTAGAAATTTTGTCAATCTGTAATTCAGTGAATCATTTTTCCCCTTGTAATCCTTGTCAAAAAGTTGTTTCTTGAGAGCCTTCTTGAGAACTTGTACCGCCCGTTCGGCTGCCCCGTTCGAACTCGGATGGTAGGCAGGAGACCTAGTATGTTTAATACCATTGTTTACCATGAAGTATTTGAAATCCACAGATGTAAACCTTGGATCATTATCACTAACTAGTTCTTCTGGTAAGCCCCATGTACTGAATAGTCCACGCAATTTCTCAATGGTTTTTGCACTCGTGGTTAATTTCATTGGCATGACCTCGATCCAACTGGAATATGAATCGAATATGAAGCGAATTTTGAACTGACATACATGTATCACATGCCCGTACCATATATTCAATGTCCCTATCTATGTTTTCCCACCAAACATAGCTTCGAGCCACCGCCTTTATTCGGCACATACCCAGATGTTGATCATGCAACTCTTCTAATATTCTTTGCCTGAAAGTATCTGGTATAACAACGCGTAATCCCCATAATATAACTCCATTGTCCGTTGACAATTCGTTTCTCCGGTTGAAATACAATTTTAATTCCGTTTCAGTAAAATGGTTTGGCCAACCATTCATTGTATACTCGTACACTTTGCTCAACACCAGGTGCTTTCGAGTTATTTCTGCAATATCTTTGGCAGAAATGGGAATTTCCTCGACATAGGACACATTTCCCTCATCTTCGATGTAACACGCGTCCGCTACTGGTAAACGTGACAGAAAGTCGCAATTTCCATGATCTGCAGATTTCCTGTACACAATGTCATACTCATACGCGGATAGCGTAACTGCCCAATGCTGCAAACGCGCTGCTGCCATAGTAGGAATACCTTTCTTCGGACCCAAAATAGTTGTCAAACTTTTGTGATCGGTTATCAATGTAAACTTGCGTCCGTACAAGTACTTGTGAAACTTTTTCACACCATACACTAGAGATAGTGGTTCTCTGTGAATCTGACTATAGTCTTTCTCACTGTCCGTCAGTGTCCTAGAAGCAAAAGCAATAGGCCGCTCTTGCCCATCTTCCATAATATGCGATAACACTGCACCAATGCCATAAGATGACGAATCACAAGCTAACGTCACCGGCAATTTCATGTCATAGTGAACCAATAAGCCACTGTTCACTACCAGGTCCTTGCTTTCATTGAACGCCTTGTCGCAAGCTGCCGACCACACCCATTTTTCTCCCTTTTTTAAGAGACCATGAAGTGGATGCAAGAGTGATGCAAGATTTTGCAAAAATGACCGGTAGTATCCAATTAAGCCCAAATAAGATTTCAGCTGACTCACATTTTCAGGTTTCGGGCAGTTTCTGATGGCATCGATTTTGTCTTTCGTGGCCTGAACACCGTGTTTGTTCACCAAATGTCCCATGTACACCACCTCGTCCTGCATAAAAGAACACTTCTTTTCGTTCAGCTTTATGTTGTGTTCACTCAATCTTTTTAGAACTTCTCTCAAACTAGTCAAATGCGATTGATCATTCGGCCCCGTAATCAATATGTCATCAATTCTACACACCACATTTGGAATTTCAGCAAATATTTTGTCCATTACTGACTGAAAAATCGATGGACTGCTACTTATTCCATAAACCAATCTGCAGTAGCGATAAAGTCCCTTTGATGTGTTCACAGTTAACAATTGCTCTGAATCTTTGTCCACCTCAAGCTGTGAATATGCCTGAGACAGATCCAATTTAGTGAACTTTTGCCCTCCTGCTAATGTCGCAAATAAATCCTCTGTATTAGGTATGGGATACTGTTCCTCACTTATTTCGCGATTTACTGTAACTTTGTAGTCTCCACAAATTCGCACGCCTTTATCTGGCTTTGGAACCACCACCAGTGGCGTAGCCCATTCGCTGTGTTTCACCTTGTAAACAATCCCTTCTTTTTCCATGCGCTCAAATTCTCGTTCTACTGTTTCCTTAATTGCATAAGGCACTGGTCTAGCCTTACAGAAGATAGGTTTTGCTCCGTCTTTCATTCTGATATGCGCCTTGAAACCTTTAATTGGTAGATTCCGTGAACTTTCATTATTCCAGAGGCGTTCAAACTCCTTTTTCACACACTCCAATGAAATTTCTTTTGTGCTCTCCTGAACATGGAAAATGTCTCTCCAATTGAGTGGGATTTTCTCCAGCCAATTTCTACCGAAAAGCGCTGGTCGCTTTCCTTTGGCCACTAACAGCGAAAGCTTATATTTCTGGCTTTCATATTCCACAGGAACTTCGCATTTCCCAAGCAACTCGATCCTATTTCCAGAATATGACTTCAATTTTACATTTGTATTCCTCAATGGATACTTGCGAAGAACTTGTTCGTATATATCCTCAGGAACTATTGACACAGAACTTCCTGTATCGAGCTCCATATCGACTTTGGTACCGCCTAGAATCAGTGTCACTATGATTTTCCTTGCAGATGGACCCGAAGACGACGACTGATATATACTATTTAAGTCGCTCTCATCTGATGAAGTTTCCTCCCCGAGGTAACGTGTTTGCCGTTCTTTGATCGACGGATACCTTTTTGCTATATGTCCCTTGCGTGTACACTTATAGCACTTCGATCCCTTGAATCGGCATTTTTCAGGATCATGTTCATCTCTACAACAGAAGCAACGCTTCAATGAACCCTTTTTCCACTGTTGAGCCTGTTCGCTGCCTTTCTGTTGTTTTGCCGATTTCCCTCTGTGCAAAATGTTCACTTCAGATGCAACGACACCCGACGCTCCTTGTGGCTGGAAGTAAGCCGTGTCCCTCTCAGCCATCTCCATTGCAGTTGCAATTTGGCAAGCCTTGTCAAATGTCAAATTGTCCTCTGACAACAGTTTTCTGTGAATCAGCTCTGAGTGTAATCCACAGACAAGCCGATCACGCAATGCATCATTTAAGAAGTCCTTGAACTCACAATGGGTTGCCAGTTTCTTTAGCGCCAATACATAGTCCAAAACTTTTTCCCCATCCCTTTGATTACGTTTATTGAACTTAAAACGTTCCGAAATAACCAACGGCTTGGGCATGTAGTGATCCGTGAGCGTCTTTACTAACTGTTCAAACGTCTTGTCTTTTGGTAACGCTGGTTGAACCAAGTTACGTAAGACACCATATGGTTCCGCACCAATAACTGACAGAAACATTGACACCTTCTTGTCATTATGTGTCCCATTTGCACAGAAAAATTGTTCCAATCGTTCAACATAATTTGTAACACTTTCTTTGTCTGACCTATATTCTCCCAATTTTCCAAAACTAGCCATGATAGTAATTTAAAGGTTATTCATCTCAAAATTTAAATCCAGTTTATTCATTTTGGAAGTTTTATCCTCGTCGCCAGATGTAATATCTTGGTACCAAAGAGTATCAACAAACCACAGAGTTTTACTATACATTTAATATAGGTCTTAATACATTGCATCGCAAACATAAACTGCTATCATAGAGGCTTCTCTGGCTGGGAAACACCAGGTAGTATCATATTACCACAGCGAATATACTACAAACGCTGCATTATATTTAGTACTATATTTCATTTGTAAAAGCTCACTTATCTTATTGCAGAAACAATCTACACCTAGCAAATCTGAAACCCCTCCATCCGATCCCACTACATCCACACCAGCTAGTTCTACTGTTACCCAGGCAACGACGAAATCCACCATCACTGTCACCAAGGTCTATGACTTCGCCGGAGAGGCGGTAAAGTAAGCATAAAAATATGTTATTGTAAAAGGTTATAAAATCATTTTAAGGGACAGTTACTGTAATCATTCTTTGGCAGAAAAGTTTGCTTTAAAAGACTCAACTAATTTAACTAATAAATCGTATGAAGGCATAGAACGAAATTGAGTTGTTTCCCTTTTTCTGTAAAATGGAATTTTAATTTAAATCTTCAGATTCATAGCTTACTGAAGCAAATTTAGAAATTCAGCTTGAAAATGATTTTGTGATTGATCCTAGGGTCACCACTGTTACCACCTTTGATGTTAAAGGTTAAGATTAGATCATTTTTTTAACATATTTCATTTTAGTCCGAATAATATCTGTTCAGACTATTTTCAATCTCTCCAGGGTGACAAAGGAGCTTGATGTAAACTCTAAGGAAGGTCAGGCAGAGCTGAAGAAGCAGCAGAGCGCGACCTTGGATACATCCACCGGTGTTTCCTCGACATCCAAGCCAGGAGTTGCTTCCCTTGCATCAACATCTTCACTGCTTTCTGGGTATGCCGATTTTACTCGCTGCAATTTTATGTGCACAATTCAAAAAATCTTTGGGATTAATGATTATGTCTTTAATTCCCCTGCCAAAGTAATAAGAGAGTATATTGGCGTCTCCATTTGGTTTGTCCTTAAAGCCACTGTTAGAAGAAGGTTTGTGTAGCAAATTCCACAGTTCTAGAGATAACACATTGAAACTTAGTACACATTTCCATCAGGATATTAAGTAAAGCCTGATGTAACTTTGATGCACAATCTGACTTTTCTAAGGAGTAACATGCCCTTGAACCTTGTTTTAACATTGTGAACTGTATAAATGCAAATTGTGGAACTTCTCTCAAAGTTATTAGAGATAACATTCTGAAACTGTTCACATGTCATCATAATGTGTGGAAGTGCCCAGCATTTTCTTGTGACCAGTGACATACTTGTCTTTGAGTAATGTTCCCTTGAACATGATTTTTTTGCACTTGACATGGTGCATAAGAAATGGTGCAGCGAAGTTATACCACAGCTCTAAAAACATAACTCTGATACTTGGTACACATTTCTGTCATTATGCCTATGGTTGATTTTTCTGTTTCAGCAATACATGTATATATGCAAGAAAAAAGAAAATATAAGGTACCAGAAAGAGAGTGTCTACAAAAAGCAAACATTCAGTAAATAACACTCTTTCAGGTCGATATATGGCTTAATACTGCTAACAATGAATCATTGGAAAACTGGTGCATATTGTAAATATGTGTGTTACATAAATGAACATTTTGAATTTGCAGAGGAGTAAAGCGGCCTGGTGCTGGGGGACTGGGTGGGGTACTGGCCAAAATAAACAAGAAACCAAAAATGGGAACTCTGGTGAGACTGAGTTATTCGCTTGTTCTCAATATAACGACACATATTTTAAACAAAAAACTATTAATTTTGTTCGTATATGATTTGGTTGACAAATTGAATTGTATCTTCCATGTCTTCAAAGCTGTAAACAAACTATATGAACTACAGACACAGACACTGTCTTCTGTCTGTCTTTTTCTATTTCGTGTAGAAGGCAACCACTATGTGCCCCCGATTTACTTCTCTCCACCTTGATTTTCTAAATTGGTGTAAATCATAGCCCAAAAAAGCCAGGCTATACAGAGATGTAAATTTAAAGGTTCTGTGATGAAAATCTGTAAAAGTTGCAAACAAAGCATTATTTTCTCATTGTTTATATACATATGTAGGCTGTAGAACTTGAAAGGGATGGGAAGATATGTGCCTCTCACCCTAGAGTTCATTGTTTGGAGTCCAAGAAGGGTCTATTCTCTTGACGTCTCAGAAAGGATGCAAATACTGGTTCTTCTTGAATTGGCTTGAGTGTGATTGAAATAAGTATATAGCTCATTTTATATGTAAGGTATAAAAAAGAGTTATAAATAAAGCTTATATTAGAGGGTTGGAAATGGGTATGTGTGGGCTACTTCCTGCGCACTACATCATCCAGGTACAGTGTACAGGTTTAGAATGACATGTATGACAGCACGAGATAAATGACTTATGCGAGAAACTATCGAGCTTACAAGTACAAGTTAAAAATAAAAGTTTGCAAACAAGTGTTTAACTCAGCTGCTGACATGTTTGTGTATTTACACTTACACTTACACATACAACTACACTTACACATACAACTACACTTACACATACAACTACACTGACACATACAACTACACTGACACATACAACAACACTTACATACAACAACACTTACACATACAACTACACTTACACATACAACTACACTGACACATACAACTACACTTACACATACAACTACACTTACACATACAACTACACTGACACATACAACTACACTGACACATACAACTACACTTACACATACAACTACACTTACACGTACAACTACACTTACACATACAACTACACTTACACATACAACTACACTTACACATACAACTACACTTACACATACAACTACACTGACACATACAACAACACTTACACATACAACTACACTTACACATACAACTACACTTACACATACAACTACACTTACACATACAACTACACTTACACATACAACTACACTTACACATACAACTACACTTACACATACAACTACACTTACACATAAAACTACACTGACAACTACAAGTACACATATAAGTACACGTCATGTCGTGCATTGTCTCTACCATTCATTATGTATCTGGGTGTTGCAGGAGAAGTCTAAACTGGACTGGGAGGACTTCAAGCAGAAGGAAGGCATTGAGGAAGAGCTAGCCATACACAACAGGGGCAAACAGAGGTGAGGGAAACCTACAATGGTTGTGCCCCTGTGACACAAGCTTATCGAGTGGCTTAAGAGACCATGAACGTGTACTGTTGACTGACATACATGTAAACTCTCAGAGCAATGGCCTACTGGCTTTGCTCTTACATCCCTTTAAGCAATATTTTTTTGTTCAGGTTGTTTGGAAGAAACCATGGAATTATTCATGAGTTTTTTTTGCATGCATGAAAATTGTTTTGGGTCATGTCACCAGTGCTGAAAAATATATCTCTTAACCTCATGAGTCATGCAATTGAAATTATGATATTTCAAAATGGCTATGGCAAATTTACAGTTATTTGAAAATAAATTATAGCATTATAGATAGATAGATAGATTTATTCGTGCATATATATGTCATTGTAACAAACCAAATATCTCATAAAGTTATAACACAGACTGATTAACAAAGTATTAGTGATGATATCTATACTAAAGCACAACATCATTAGAATGCTTTGGATACATACGTGCGTTAACAAAGATTTAATTCAATGTGACAAATATATAACACAGGATAACCCATTAAAGTTATTCAACTTATTTCCAATGGGGTCCTTATGACAAATATAATTATTTGCCAAGATCTCAGTTGTAAGCTGTTTAAATTAGGTTTACTTATACAAAAATAACATGCATGTACTCTTGACCAGTTAAAGAATGATTAAATGTTTGATATCGAACTTTTACAGTTATAATGCAACCGACTGTTAAAACCATATGACACTTTAGCAAAATCTTTGGACTGATATGCAAGATTAAATGAATAACAATTAATAAAAAAGGAAATCTTCCATTTCTGCACATTTCATACCAACAATGAGATGTGATTTCACTTCTTTTTTAAAAGTATTCTTATTTTTCATTACACCGCATCTTAAACACAGGAATAGTTATAATATGCTATCCCATTATTTGAATTATAGAATTACACTGCATCTGAAAAACTTGTCATTGCTGTATGACTACATTTAGTGTCATAAAACTATAGTCAATATACTAAAGTATGAGCATTATTTCTTCCACCCAAGTAAAGTAAATATTAGGCCATGCCCGATATCGTTATCTTCAACACAGGCAAAGATAAAAAATTACCTGTATGTAAAATAAATTGTTTTTACTACATTTCGTTTAACAGAACTGTCAGAAAAAGCTTCTACCTTGTGAAAGATAGGATCATCCCGACCGCTGTGTAGTGTTTCTGCTTACACTCAGTAAACCTCATTTCTGCAAAACACCCCACACTCAGTTGGGGATGAATTTTTATTGTACTCTCGACTATCGATGATGCTTATAATCACCCAAGTTACATAACCAGTCCACGCAGTCTGTACAGTGTGATAGCCCTTGTATGAGTGATGTATATTCAATGAGAGTAAACATTGGTAGTAAGATTTATACTACTGGGCTAAATATTGCTCAGGTGAAAGAGACTTTCACAGTTATTTATTAAATAACCATATTATTTTTGTTTCAGCTATATTGAGAGGATGAAATTCCTACAGAGGTCAGACCAGAGACAATTTGAGATCGAGAAGAGCTTAAGACTTGGATCTACCAGCAAGAGATGACAGTGTTTGTGTTACTTTGACAAAGGAAATCTCTATCAAATAAATTAAACACAAGTCTTGTTCAATCATGTATCACTCAAAACATGGTGTGGTTTGATATGTCCATTTGTGTATTTGAAATAATAGGTCTTACCTCGCCAGGCTGTGGAGTATTATATAGTGTGTGCTACTTAGGGACCATGTATCTCTACACTATAATTTTCAATGAACGTTTCAGGAAATGTTTGTGCATCTTATACCCATTTGTAGGTACTTGGCAAGGTTGGCTTATTTCATTCGTCTTTGACCTCTGTGAAGGTTTTGGTATTTTTATAGTGAATAAAGTGTCTAATGCATCTATTATCGTTTTATTTAGTTGCCTTATTTTGAACTTGTTTTTGCGCCAATTTTTTTTTTCTCCCGGAAATGCATATGAAAACTTTTATGTTATAATTATTTTACTCTTTGGTACGGAAAAAAATACTATAAAAGTATAAAAAGACCTAGTTTAAGTGGGGAGCGAAACCAAAGCCAGTACAGAAAAAAACCACTAGAAAACTGATGGCCTACCCACTCGTCCATAGATACTCTTCTGCTGAAAATTTAAACCTATATTGATAGCATTGGAAACATCACAGGATAATGTCAATCAACCAATTACACTACAGCCATTTGTTGAATACCATTAGTAACGCTTTTCAAAATTGTGGACTTCAAAGACAATATTTGAGCATATATCAACATTTGTTTAAGGGTTCAAGCTGAGAGCTTCTTATTTTAAACATTCCTAATGACTTGCCACACTTCATTTCATAATAAAAAAAAGCTGTAAAAAGATGATTTTACAAATTATGAACAAGACCTTGTTGGGGTTTTTATGGTCAGACATAAATAAAAAAAATCCTGTAACATGTGGACAAAATTGGGATAGTCCAGACAGATTGAACAGCATCACAAGTTCAATTTAGAACTTCTATGAACCTGGATCCTACTCCCAGTATGAACAGATATTGAAAATGTGACATAAAATGCTCGAATTTTCCAAAAGGCTACATAACGTTTATATTAAAAATTGAATGATTTTAGGACCAGAAAATGCAATAATATGGTTTAAAGCACATCTTCCAGTTGCTGTTTGGTATCGGCTAATAATTGTAGGAAATTAATTAATTATAACTAAGTTTGAAATAATGGTTGCAATTATAAAATCAGTAAATGAGTCAATGAAGCGTAAAACTTGTTTTTTAATCTCTCTCTGCCCAATGTCAGTCAATAACGGTTAACTGTCAATATTTTGTTAAATTATTAAAAGAATTGAATGACTTTAATATCAATGGCGTTTACTTATCATTTTTGAGCTGAGGATAAGAGAAGTGACTTCTTTATACATTTTTCTTCAAATGAGAATTTGTCCAAAGAAACCATTGATGTACAGATAAGCACAAACTCTGCAGCCCAATGTATAAATCTGGTTAATTGTTTGGTTTAAGTAAGCCGATTAAATGTGAAAACCAGCCTACATATGCCCTGTGGTCAGCTTTTCAAGTTTTATGCAATTAGCTGCTGAAGTTTTCAATGAATTGGACACATGGTATTTATTCATGGTATTACACAAATAGAAAACAAGAACAAGGATCTGGATACATCATTTATTTTAACGATACAGACATACTCTGTACAACAAAAACTCAACATTCTGTTTGAAAAATAACTATATTGCTTTGTGTATATAAACATCTGTATCAATAACATTTAAAACAACTTATTAAACCATTAACAGTTTATTGACTAAAATTTATCAGAATTCAACAACAAATTAGTTAACATTAGCTATCATTTCCTAGTGTCATGTGATATATTATTGGTGATGATCTAGTTATTTTACTTATCTTCATAATTTACAATTAAAATGTGATGATTCACGATGCTAGAGGCGGTTTTATAACATTCCCTCAACATGTTTCATTCAGTATTAATTGGACATGTATTTCAGTAATGAATGAATGCAATGATATCTGTGATGAAATCAAATTAGTGAAATCAGAAATCCTCTGAAATTGTGTTCAAATAGGTGTATTGAATAGGCCTTCTTGATAAAGCATGCCTAGTTACCGTTAAAGTAATAAGGTGTGGCAACAGGCTATTATTATTTATTGTAACTAGAGTAGAACCATTTTCCCCCAATATACTCACTCAGCACAAACCTTAGAGTACAAATAGCATTTTTCTTCTATATTTAATGTTACTGGTGTATTAAACTAATAATGCAACTAATAATGCTTGTTTATGACTGAAGTAAAACAGTAAGATCTATTCAAAGATGAATGTTAAGTGTAGAAATCCTTGGGGAAAACAACAACAATTATTTTGATTTCAGAATTATGTTTTGCTCTGTTTCAATATAATTATGTTAAAATATGTAGAAAATGATAATATTTTGGCAACAATGTGTCCCTATATCATCGCAAAGTAATGTATTATTTGGTCCATAGTGGAAATATATATAAAGCATTCCAAAATCAATGATGCTACAACCTAAATCAGAGCTAAAATGATCACTTCTATCTGCAGATCCGTTGAGGTATTTCTTTAGAAAAACTGGATCAAATCAATGACAATATAGTTAACAGAAAATAACAGCAAAAAACTACTTCTGGTAGACATGTTTTCAAAACTAAAAGACAAAGTTGATGGTACATGAATACATTGTATATATACCAATAAAAACAAAACAATTAAAATTTGTAGACTAAAATTTAAAGTATGTAAAATAAAAAAGACAGAAATGAAAATATACAAAAAATTAAGAAGTAGTAGCCCACAGGGCTCGGGTAAAAAATATCACTTTGTGAAAACCAAAAGTAAATATTTTGTTTCTAGCTTTACCGCTTATTGAATATAGCTTTACCGCTTATTGAATATAGCTTTTGGTACTCACTCAGTGAATTGGACTATGATCTGACACTTAAATAATTTCCCTCTCTATCATCTTGGTTTATCTGTAATGTCCAGCTTTAAAAACCTAACCACATAACATGGTTGTTGGACAGTGGTTGTCGATGCTGAATAATTAAAGTTACTGTCTATTAAATGTGTTGTAGATAACAAGTGCGTTTAATAAAAATTATATCTTCTCAATTATAATGTAACATACATTTCACACCAAATATGTACACTAGTTTCTACCAATTATTGCTGTAATGTGGTTTGAAAACGGAATTCAGTTATTTCAGCTTTTACAAAAGGACTAAGTCTGTATACACTTTTGGTGCTACCTTATCAAAAACTAGTGTAGTAAAAAAGCTAAAATTCTTATACAATACAGTTTCAAGCAAAGCTTTATGGCAATAAAGTTATATAATGTAATTAGTTATTTCAATAGCTGTTATGATGCAAAATGAGATTTTTTTTAAGTTGAAATAATTAAATTTCACAAATAAGAACACAAAAATGCTGCCTTTTGTTTTCTGACCATACTGATCTGATCATGTATTTAATATACTGGTTAACCTTAAAAAGCTTCATGTATTTTCAACTTTTTTAACCTAGCCAACAGATTGCAATCTTTTCGGTCTGCAGTCAATTTTGGGAATCTTTTTCTTTAAGTCTGAGCTTATGATATTGGCCTCAATCCTTATACTGGCAAGTACAAGTACAGTTGAAAGTATTTCTGTACGTTTATTTCTACTGATAAACCAATTTAAAAATGGTAGAAAGTGTTCTGAGTATCAATTTGCAATCTTCACTTGACCTATTAATGATTTTCTTAAGTGGATAACAATCTTAGAAATTATCTGTAAATATACTTTCAGTTTCAGTCTTATAATGTAAAAGACATGCACAGACAGAACAAATTCACACTCAGCTGAAATACAATAAAAAGCACAAACTACACTGCCTTTATAAACAACATACTGGTAAATGTATTCACAATTTTATCTCACAACCTTTTTTCATGTAAAATCAATGTTGTAGTTAATTCAGTTATTAAATGCTATTTCACACCATTATGCAAGTTGTTGTTTTCTTTCAGCTCTACATAGCAGTTATCATGGCGGTGATACTCCCCTTCCACTCCACTCTCCACATCACTCTCTCCCTCATGGTCATCAATGTAGACTTCCTTTTTCTTCTTGTAGCATCGCTTGTAGATCTCGTACCAGATGATGGCCACCAGCATTGGAATCGGGGTGAAGATGGCTGAGGCTATTGGAGCCACAATGCTGAGGTCGCTGTCTGGAGAAGGCAGGGATACCTTTAACAGGACGATGGCAATGCCTGTGTTTTGGATGCCTGTTTCTATGGAGATGGTGCGTACTCGCTCCCAGCTCTGACGGGTTACTATGGCAACAAGGCCTCCGAATATGAAGCCTACATACGGCACAAGGGCTCCAGCCAGGAGTATCTCTGGCTTGTTGCGCATTAACGTGAATATGTAGAGGTTGGAGTACACACCGACTGTGAAGACAAATATAAAGAAGATGACCATGAGTGGACGTATCCCCCGCACAACATACTTGGCCCAGTTAGGCTTGCGCCACTGCAGGAGCATACCCAGGGCCACAGGGATGATGAGGCCGACCAGCGACGTGAGAATGTTGGTGTATGGAATCTTAACATCTGTCTCGTTCAGAACATGGGACCCAACAGTAAACAACCAGAGTGGTATCATGCCTGAAACACAAACACATGCATAGGATCAGAAATTTATAACATATATAGTTATTCATAACGATATACACATAAAACAAGTTTGTCTTAAAACAAATACTCATTAGACATCAAATTAAACCATGCCAGAAATAAACCCTTGTTTCTTTGCTAAAGAGTAAGATCACCAATTTAGTCTTTACAAACTGATGGCATCTATCACAGTTAAGTCATTAAAATCAGACTTCTACTTGGTTCAGAATTACAACAAGCTCTGCAATTAAAATTGAAAATAATGAATAAGCATGAAAAACACTCAACCAGTGTCAGGCTTTGGGGCTGGTGCTAAATTTGACTATTTAAATGTTTTTTTTAGCAAAAGCCAATACCTAGAGAGAGAAGGGTACTGCAGAGTGTCATGGTGACACTGAGGGAGACATCCCCATCGAGGAGATAAGTGTAGGCATTGCTGGCCGCTCCACCTGGGGAACATGCCATCGCGAAGAAACCAAGCGCATTAGCAGAGTCAAACCGGAATGCGAAGATAACTGCTAAGGCAATCTGTAATCAAGAATTAGATGTATCAAACAATGTCACATGGTGAGAGAAATTTGCAGCCAGACTGGGACTCAAACGCAGGACCTCCAGCTAACAGGGATAGTTTGATTTCAGGATATAAAACAAGTTGAGCATAATCTCAATGAAACCACCATAGGATATAGAGTACATATACATTCACGGTCCCTTGTTAGGAGCCAAATGTCACAGGTTGATAAAAACATACAGCTAGACTGGGGCACAAACATGGAAATTCCCGCTCACAAGGCGAGTGCTCTCCTGACTGAGTGACCAGGCCACTTACACACCTCAACTTACAGTGGTCGAAATTAGCACAAGCCCGCAAGCCCTGCACTGGTAAAATGTCTTTCGGGCTTGCTCAAATTCTGAATTTTATAAAGCAGGGCTTGTTCAAAAATTTGATGCCGAGCAATAGTATAATAATTCGGGCTTGTTGATCCAAAGCTCTAATTTCGATGACTGACTTATATTTAGGTAATGGTCACATATATGTTACAAAAATTAAACTCTACTTTGACAATTCAATATGAAACAATGATAGATAATGAAGAACTTTGAACTGTTGTCCTGTAAATCACCTAAAAACTAGTGATACTTAAGGTACCGTTGCATGCATGTATGTTTTCTACAAAAAAATTAATAAATGAATGATTTTAAAAATTATTGTAATTATTATAGTAATTAATAAGTAATTTATTAAATTATACAAGTTATTGAAGAAATAATTACCATAGGCATGAGGATAAACTGTGAGAACATGCCAGTGAGAGGCCCCGTTGGCCTCCTCAACACCTCCTTGACCACTGCCAGCTCAGTCTTGCATCCCATGGCGATGTTGGCCAGGCACACAAGGATGATCACAGTTCCCGTGAAGGCGTGGCTTAGGGGGCTCTCGTCCCGACTGACAGTGACTTCATACGTCTCTGGCTGTTCATACCACTCCAAGGGTTCCCCTGCTCCGGTGCTTGCAATTTCATACATATCATGTTCTGTGACCTGAGAAGTATTGACAAACAATTTCAGCTTAGTTCTACCAAGAAACTTTGCTTTGACCTTGGCTGTGAAATTTTTAGTCTCGTGAGGCTGCAATGTCTCGGATGAATTCATTTCCATTTCTGCCACTTCTGGATTTTCCATTACAGGCACTATCTCCAAAACATCACCTCTGAAGTTCCTTAATGTGAAGGACAACATCTTTTCATAATTTTCCATCACCAGAACAGGAAATTCTTGGTGTGATGTAACCTCCACTCCATAAGCACCATAAGCGGAGGTTTTATTGGCACTGACACTGCCGTACAATGACAACAGGCAATTCAGAACAAAAAAAATAAATGTTTTAACAGGGCAAGCCATTTTTGAAGTGATTATTACATCCGGTGTCCTGTATACATAAAGAACACTGAAGCATGAAAAGTTGGTCACGAACTGTCAAAAAAACAGGGGAGGCTACTCTCGCATGCTTTTGCGATTCGACACCAGCAAATAACGTACACAAGTTTATTTCATATTCCAATGGGATGGTGATGACACATACATTGTTTGCATTAAACTTCATAAAACTGATGATCTAATGTTAAATTTAAGAGTGTAAATAAAGGAAAACATGTTTTGGGTAATTTATTGATAACGTACTTGGCCGACTTGCTTTTATTAATTAACAGGCATCGATCTCAATCCCCCCCCCCAAAAAAAAAAAAAAAAAATATAAATAAATAAATAAAAACAACAGCATATAACTAACTAAATAATTAAATCGACCAACTTAATTTACTGTTCATTTTAATTTAGGAGAAGGAAAGGTAATAAAATACACCCTAAATGAACCATTTCGGACCAGAGATTGTAAAACAAAATCGTGGGCTATGGTTTTGTACTATCATTTTTACGTTTTAACAACGTCAAAATCTCCAAATTTAAAAGCGTAAGTTATGTTCTTAAAATATTTGTTGAACTCCAGTAGTTAAATCTGCTACATTCTGCTCTTGGCTTGAGCGTAAACATTCCGTCACTCATTTAAACAGTCATTTTATTCTTATTGTTTCATTGCGTACGTCATTTCAACCAGCAAAGATTTGTGTGAAAACATAATTTTAATTTCGTTAATATTGCAAAAAAACCAGACACAATCAATCTAAACACTGACTAGTGTTAATCATAATGTCACCTATTGTCGTCAGTCTGTACCAAAAGTCGTCAACAAAGGAATTCCTGAAATATTTACGCCACAACTATGAACTACATTTAATTATGTCAGATAAATACAAAAAGACGCAACGATAGACGTTAGCATTGCCGTGTGCCTTGAGATAGTCTTTCGCCCAAGCCCATGCACTGTGTACATGCAGTTCTTACATTTAGCCCTTGTTCATGTTCACCTAATTGTGTCGTGTATTCATTTTCAAGAAAATTGGGATGGCGCTAACGAAGATGGTTTAAGGGACTCGCTCATTTTTTGCACCATTTTTCTCGGTAATCAATGCATATGAAAACATTTATATTGTTACTATTTTCAATCTCTTTAATACCGAAACTGAAAAAAATGCACTTTAAGTATAAAAACTATTCAGTTGTTGACGACTTTTGGTACAGGCTGACGACAATAGGAGACATTATGATTAACATTATTCAATGTTTAGATTGATTGTGCCTGTGTTTTTTGCAATATTAACAAAATTAAAATAATGTTTTCACACATAACTCTGCACTTTAAGTATAAAAACTTTTCTATTGCAAACCCATACCGATACAGTCAATAAAATATAGAAAACTGACAACAGAACCACTCGCCCACAAGGACACATACACAAACATCACGACAACTCAACCTTTAGGTCTTATGTTGCAAAGCGTTTCTAATGCTTTTCAAATTCGTGGACTTAGAAGACAATATATAAGCATACACATTTGTATCAACATTTTTTGAAGGGTTCCAGCCGCCAGTATCTAAATTTCTAACACACCTTATGTTTTGCCACAACGTATTTCGTCATTCAAAAAAGGTTTAATTTTCAAAACAAGAGCAATTAAGTTCCCTTTAAGAAGAGGAAGGATTCAACTTTCAACCTTACCACGTGAATGTCAATCTCGTGCACCAGAGTGATGATGCTATGCGTACTTTATAGATATGTTAGATATATCATTATCAAACCTATTATAAATAACTAAGCGTGAAGGTATTCGTAGTTAAAATAAAAAGACGACTTTATGACGTAGACGACTGAATTTCTCTAAGTTTAATAGACATGGAGTCAATAGTTAACAATTGACATTTATTTCGATTTATCATTTAACTGCAATACAGAGAGTTGCCCCGAAAGGTCGTTTACATAATATTATTTTACACTATATGTGTTAAAGTCATCATATATTTGGTGACACTGTAGGTTTACTGCAAAACACAGTTTCAATATAATATGATATCTATAACCTTATATAAAATGTGAGCATATGCAATATATACTTTGGCGACAAGATCGGGTCTGATGTTTTACACATAAAATATCACTGATGAAATGGGGGTAATAGGAAAACATACAATTCCGTCAAGACGGTGACTTAAATAGAAGATGTAAGCAAGACAAAGGCATAACTACATTGTATTTAGTAAAGCTCGAAGTTAAGGTTCCCCATTGATAAAGTGTATAGATCATATTTGTACTGCTTATTTATTGATTGATTGATTGATTTTTTTGTTGATTTATTATTATTATTATTATTAGTAGTAGTGGTAGTGGTAGTAGTAGTAGTAGTAGTAGTAGTAGTAGTAGTAGTAGTAGTAGTAGTAGTAGTAGTAGTATGTTAAATGTATATTAAAATAAAGGACTATCAAGCAATATTATATATTTAAAATTGAGCGGTATTCTGGATTCAAGGGAGGAAAGGGTGGCTTGAGGGGGAGGGGCTGCAGAGGCAACATCCTCCGAAATACTTGAACATTTTTTTTTGGAATTTATATCAATTTTGATTTTATGCAAAACTTACGAGTGAAAATATTATACTGAAGCTTACGAATTCAAAATCCGTGACGCTAACAACCCCCGCCTTCCCTTCGGATCTTACAATTTCGTTATGACACTCCCATGAGGACTGTGACTTCAAATAAATCAAAGCATCTAAGTATTGTCAACTAATAGTATATATATACAAGTCAGCTTTATTGATGTATGGGTACAGTCGTTTTTTATCACTGTGCTATAGGACACGAGATCTTTAGGGGCTGATTATGGTGATGTAAACAATAGGTAGAGTTGGTCGTCTGCTTCCGTCGCTGAGTCAGCACACGAATATCGAAGTTGCTCGCTTTAATAAGCCAAGGTTAGTAACTAAGTATTCATTTAACCAAATAACACATACTCCCTGGCACAATCGAACTAAAGTTATTCACATTGACTTCCTCGTCGTCAAAAAAGAAAACGGCAGGTACTGAAACCCGATTTTTACTTGTTTCTAGTGCAACATTATCGGCTACTTTGGCTGTCGAAGCGGATATTCCGTCGGCGTGTTCATCATCGTCTTGTGTGAATTCCACTCCACCAAATCCGCTGATCTCAAGAAATGTCTCGGCCTTATCGTACCCACACACGACCACGCCTCCTTTGCGGGCGTACCTGCCGGGAACCAGCACGATCCCCTCTCCCGGTTCCACAAACACATCTCTCAACCCCAGCCGTTCCACTTCCATGAGGAGTGTCTCGAGGTTTAAGCGAGACGGGGATATGGCGCTAATAATGTACATCCGGCACCCCCGCCCACGCTTCCATGCCAGAAGCACATCCCTGTCCACCCTGCTTGAGATCGACTTTGTCTCCTTGTTGTAAAGCTTTAGCGTATTATCCCAGTCGAACACGACAAAAGATCCGTCCGAAATTCCAACACTGGTGATGTCCGTACAACCAGAAGTAGGCATATTCCTTAATTTTAAGAATATTAAACTTGACTTGAATCACACATTTAATATACATGTATTATGTTCACGATCCATGTCAGTTGTTGATATAAAGTTATTTGTGAACATCTCATACGGAACATGAGTTCATTTAAATGGCAATACAAAGATGAATATTGGCGAAATGAACGGAGGGATCTCAGCTTCACATTTACATAATTTTCTTCCTCATGTGACTACGCACTTACAAAAGCATACTTATAATGTATTAACTGTTTTTCGTATACACAAACGCACGCTTTCACACGCACGCACGCACGAACGCACGCACATTCACACGCACACGCACGCACGCACGCACGCACATACACACACACATTGACAAAAACATGTTATAAGGTCTTTACAGTGACTTACAAGCACTATTTTAATGATGAATAAAAAACTTGCATTTGACATATAATTATTTCTTTACGATAAATAAAAAAACACAAGCACATCATACCGCGTATACTATATATATATGTATACTACAGTTCAAGATATGCCTACTAATCAATCAGTAAAAATCATTGTCTTGATAACGCATCCTGCTTTCGAAATAATTTCCTGAAACACTTGGGCAAAGTTGTCAAGTTTCAAGTTTCAAGTTTATTTCGTATAACTCATGTCACAAAACATGACAAAAAGAGTATTGAAATATATATATATATACAACTATGTAAAGAACGAGAACATTTTAAGACATATTCTATAAGAATAAATAAATTCAATCAGTGACATCCAATATTGACATTTTCCCTGTTATAATGGAGGAGGCATTTAAAGGGAAACAGAATGCATCAATGTATGTATCATTATGTGAATCGAACCATTATCTCTTTAATAAGCTTACAGAGTTTTTCAAAATGTATACCTGAATCAGGTCTTATTTGCATTACTTGTTTAAACAAAATAATATTTGGATGTCTAATATATTTATTATCAAGACAACTTTTTCTTTTACCAACAAATTCTTGACATTCTAACAAATAATGATATTCATCTCCTATGCTATTATCGTTACAAAATAAACATTTTCTGTCGTTGTATTCTACATTATTCCAGCTTCCAATTTCCACAGGTAATTTGTTATTTCTAGTTCTAAATTTTATCATATACCGCAAGAGATTGTAAGGTGTCTGTACAAGATAATTTTCAAATTCAAACTTTTCTTTATACAATCTATAATTTATACATTTTCTAGAAGTATTTATAGTAGAAAACCATTCATTAATAAAGAGATCGGACAATTTTTGATAAACAGTTTTCTTTAACCATGATCTGTTTAAAAAGTCATGACTCTGCCAAATGTTAATATGCCCGCATTTAATCAATATTTCCTTAATATTACGAATCCACTGGAAATGGGACTGTCGTGGATTTTCGGAAAACATAAATCTACTTAGGACAATATTATATAAAGATACAGTAAGTTTAGGTAACGGCGGGGTTATTAATTTTGACCAAAAGTCAATCAAACGTGTATTAATGTCAATATTCAGAGGTTTAACACCAGTTTCGCCATATACAATACAGTTTGGTGTACTGCTCTTGACACCTAACACATATTTCAAATACTTTAGTTGCACTTTCTCGAGAATATTAATATTACCATAACCCCAAACAAACATAGCTTTAGTGGCTTGCTTTGCGATATATTCTTTTGCTTTGAAAAACGAACCACTTCTACTAAATAACACACCTAAATATTTATATTCGTTTACTATTTCTAATTTATCATCGCATAGAAGGAATTCGTGTTCAACACGTCTTCCCTTCGAAAAAATAAGCACTTTTGTTTTAGTGGTGTTAACAGTAAGTTGCCATCTTTTACAATAATTTTCATATATGTTTAGAGCATTTTGCAGATCTGTATATGATTCTGCCAATATGACTGTGTCATCTGCATAGAGCAATACAAATAACTTTAAAAAATCTATCAAACGAACATCATCATCATGTTTATACACAATTATACCCTTAACAATATTACTATTTGCAAAGAAGCTATGTAAATCGTTCATAAACATAGAAAATAACAACGGAGAAAGGCTCTCGCCCTGCCTTACACCTATAGTACAAGGGAAATAGTTTGACTTTACACCATTAACACGTACACAACTTTTAGCATTTTCATACATATTTTTTTATAATTTGTATAAATTTCCCTGCTATACACATTTTATCTAATTTAAGCCACAAGTAGCTTCTATTTATGGTATCAAATGCTCCTTTAAGATCTATGAATGCACAAAATAACTTTTTCTTTGAATTATGAAGAAGGTCTATTAACATATTGATGACAAACATATTGTCCACTGTTGAATATCCTTGTCTAAAACCTGATTGATATTCACTTAACAAATCATGATTCTTGACAAAATTTTGAAATCTGTTATTCAGTATTAAGGTAAACAATTTACCAAAACAACTAAGTAAAGTGATTGGTCTATAATTTACAGGATCAGATGTATCACCTTTATTTTTATAAATTGGATGTATAATACCAACGGTCCAGTTTTGTGGTACGATACCTTTATCAAACATAATGTTAAAAAGTTTAATATAAACTTCTTTGAAACAACAATAAGAATATTTGATATGTTCATTTAAAATATTATCTTCACCACACGCTTTATTGTTCTTTAATTGTTTAATCGCTTTTTCAATTTCATCATATGTAATTGGTATATTTAACTCATTTCCGTCAATATCAATATTTTCCATATTATCGTCGTTCAGGTCAATATTATCAGAATTAGCGTTGGAGTTAATATTTTTGAAATGATTATACATATCTTCTAAAGATGCATTGACATTACTCGACTGTTTAGATTTTAAAACTTTCCAAAATTCTTTTGGCTTAGCCTTACTCATTTGCTTCAGTCTAATAGCCTTTTCTCGTCTATAAATGTTAAAATTGCTATTCAAAACTTTCTTATAATGTTTACCTTGTACATTCAAATTTTCTTTATTTGCATCATTTTTCTTCAATTTAAACATAAACCTAGCTGTATGAAAGTTTCGTCTTGCAGTTTTACATTCAGCATTAAACCAACAACGTGATTTATTGTTTGTCTTTTATCAGAGTTATTTAATCGTGATTCACATCCGTTTGTTTTTATTGCAGAATCTAGAAAAACTTGACCAATACTCGAAACAACATGGTTCAATGCATCTATACTTGTATCGTTTTCATTTTCAAGACTAGTTAGCTCTCTAAGTATATCCTCAATCTTATTTGAATTGATATTATTAATAAAATCATCTTTTTTGCTAGCATTCCACTGTTTTGCAGCAACTTTATCATCACAGGAATGTTTAAAACTAGATTTACACTGAAATTTTAACAACATATGTACAGGATTATGAACATCTGAAAAAATGTTAGAAAATTCATCTATGCTTAATTGGATAACATTAGCAAAAATATTAGGCGTACAAATAAAATAATCAACCGTGCTTACACCTTTGCAAGTTGTTTTGCCTTCGAAATCACCAATCGTACGGCCATTCAAAATGTACATATTGTTTAGTTGTAAAAAGTCAACTAGCTTTCGACCATAATCATTAGTTATTAAATCCGTATTAAATTTCTGTTTGCGTACATTAGCTGAAAAATATTTTTCATTTATCTGCAAATCTTCATAAAGTTCATCTAAATGCATTTCATGAAATATATCGTAGTCACTGTATATATACTCATTCATGTCTTTTGTTCTCGAATTAAAGTCGCCAAATATGCATATTTTATCAAACTTATCTGCAAAATGGTCAATATCATTTTGTAATATCAAAAACGGGTCGGCACTAGCATAATCCGAGTTTTCGGGGGGCAAATATACAACACCATACAATATATCACCTCTGCCTGTAATTTGGTCAGACATAACAAACCATAACACAAGGTCACTATCTGAATCAATTATAGAAATATAAGGTACTAAATCATTCTTAATGCCTAAGCATATCCCACCTGATTTTCTTTTAGCAATATTTTTCCTATGTTTAAAAAACAATGTAAAATTTTCGAGATCTACTGCGTCTAAAGAATCAGTTTTTGTTTCTTGAAACCCAATTATGTCAAAATCATCAATATATGTGCAAAATTCTGGAATAATTTGTTTCGAAATAAGACCACAAACATTAAGGGATAAAAATTTAATAATCCGTTCTTGGCCTAAGTCTTCACTTTCTGACCTAAATGTATTGTCATTAACACTCTCCTCCGGCCTGTCCTAAACACATACACCGGCAGTTTGCACATTTTCCTCGGGGTTCGCCATGCTTGACGGATCAGGCCCGACGGGGGTAGAAGTGTCGTCTCGGGGTCGTTTCAGAATAGTCTCGTCAAGCGGGGTTGGTGGTGAGCGCTGCGCTGGTCTGTTACGTACCACTGTTTGTTCGGGGTCCAGGTTAGTCAGCACGTTGAATCTGTTCGGAGTAGAAAAGTCTAATCGCACTGGATGGCTCTCTAATGTTTGTATATTACCAGTGCGTGGCCGTTCGTGAACAAATGACCTAGCCGGCGGCTGATATTGTTGAGATCTCGAATACTTCGGTTTGGGGAAAATGAGAGTTGATGTAACAGGGTCGTACACTTTGTTGCCAACATACAATTTATCCCGTACCAGCTTGCATTTATCAGATACCAGCGGGTCCGCTTTATATCTACGCATTACGCCGTACAGTTCACGTCTACGTTCTTCCATTTCTGGGGGAAACTGTTCATTTATGTAGAAGCCTGACTTTTTCATATTCAAACGTACGCCGGCCTCGCGTACAGATTCCCTATCACTAAACCTCTCGAACTTTGCTATGATCGGCCTTGGTTTCCCAAGTCGAGAGGGGCCTCCAGAGCGATGTACTCGATCAAACCGTATATTTTGAACATTTATCATACTGTTGTCCCGGTAGTTATTGTGTCGAATACAATCAAATTGGCGCTCAATATAGGCGATACTCAATAATGATAACCCATAGTCGATTTTCATCGAACCACAAACCATATCATCCACATACATGTATGAATTCCCTTTTTTAGTCAAACATCAAACATGTATATCCAAATAAGTGTTCAAATGTTCAAACTACAATTTATATTTTGAAGTTATTTTCTATCATTCAATGTGTACGGCTTATATGTATTCAATATTCATATCTAATTTATGAGTTGAAATAAAAAGTGTTACTTTCATATCAAAATCTAGTACGGAAGCGCACTTTCGATTATTTTCTGTTCGGTGATCATTTATAGTTGTCCTTTTCGATTCGATTATCGATTTATGAATTTTGTCTCAAATTTGTCTGCTTTAGTAGTAATCGTATTAAAGTCCCGTAAGCCACGAGCTGTTCTCCATCCAAGTCCGTTATTATTTAGGGATGTATAATTATAATTTTGTGTGTATGTCTAAATGATTCTCTTCACATTATTGACATTTTAACCCTCAAAATGATCAAAATGCAATTACATAATGCAGCAAAACCGAAAGCGTTTAATAAAGTTAAACAGTTATTCCGGTAATATGGTTATAAGACATATTTATCACTGTTTTACTCAATGATATCGAAATTGCAGAAAAAATATTGTTCTTAAGCATAAAAGTGATTTTTTCGTGAAGTGCTAACCCTAGCCGGCAACGCAAACAAAAACAGATTTTCAAACACCTGACTCACTAGACCACTGGGTCTTCGGTCTTCGAAACATGTTGGCGATATTTTAACATCTTCAGCATACATTCATAACATACTGTGATAATGTATTTCAGCCAATCACGCAACAACAAAGCATGAGGAAATTTGGTCTTCAAAGACGATATTTGAGCAAATATCAACATTTGCTGAAGAGTTCCAGCTTTTAGTATCTTAGTTTCAACACCGCTAATGATTTTACAACACTTTATTTCGGAATGCACAAAAATGCTTTTCACAAACACATGAGCGACCTATCTGCAGGGTTTTTCACTTAACAACCTTGATGTTATGAGTCAGATAGAAAAAAATATATTGACTCTTATTATTACAATCATCCAAACACTTTAAAATTTGATCAGCTTATGAATAGCACAAATAAATTAACATTGTTAAGATTATCTTTATTCTGTAAAAAAATAATGTTTTTGTTTAGATAGTATTTTATGCCGGTGTTCTTTGTTCACATGATATAATTTTATAATCATAATGATATGTCTCATTCTCCATCTTTGAACTTAACCCATTATCGTTATCATTATTATTTTGTTTTAAACATGTTTAAATGTTAATATTGTTTATTGTATTGCATTGTTTTGTCAGATGCTCGAAATGAGCCTTGACCAATTATAAAACTTTCAAACTTTACCTTCTTATCTGCCCATTAAGTATTTAGTAAGTCAGTGGACCAGTTTGGAATTTCGTTGGTATTCCCATACATTTCTTTTAATCAGAGCATCGTGATGACCTCTGGAATTTATCAGACATTATATGAGACTTTACCATAGTTATCTACTCACTTCTATTTTTTTTCTCTAATTATTTTAGCCTAAGGTGCACTGGGGCTTTAAATCCGTCAAGATCTTGTCGTTATACATATATATTCCAATAATAATTATTTTTAACAGAATTTTTTTATAAAGACAAAATCGCTTATTCAAAATCATTGGCATCAGGAGAAGAAGAGAACCTCAAAAATAACTTAGTTTATGCTTATTATAACACGATTTAAACAAAATAATAACGCCTCTCTATCAAATCCGCTCGGCTGGGGACTGCTTCACTGCAACATGAGCACGCGACATTTTTTTTTTCTTTTTCACAAGTGACAAGCCGATAGTTTTTACCTCATTGCCACGGAGTCTGCTCAGCAATGGCATTTACTTGGAAATTAAAATAATAAGTTTAAAATAGTGCCTGAACTTGTCAATGAGATGAAAATATTTGAATGTTTACGTTCGTTTTTATTATAATTCTTATAAAATTCTTAGATTATAGTTAACGTTTACCGCCTAACGGCTTTCAATATGTTCCACGTTTAAATACTATTTGTGTTAAGCCTTTAATGCCAAACTTTACAGACATGCCGACATAAGTAGATACCTGCAGAAAACACGATATAATCAAATTTATTTAGACCTTTCAAATCATAAAGTCAATGAAGGGTTCGATCGTGGAGATCGTTCTATGATATGTTTTAACTATTACAAAGAGCATTTGTTACTTCGTCTATTGTTGAGTAAAATATTTTGTGAATATAACTCCAAAAAGGTGCAGCACGAACTAAATCATAATTTCAAGAGCATATGATTTTTTTGTTAAGATCATTAGTTTATATCTTATAATAACCTCTGTTCATGGGTTTTATTTGTGTTTGATATTCGCAGATATATGCAGCACATCGTCAATAGTACATACAGACTTATACTCAACTCATTATTATTTTATTAATTCACAGTTTACATTTAAGTAAAAGCATGTGAAAACTCATTATTACTACATGTGGAGACAAGTATAAAGTGGATTAATGCGGGCTTCACAACAGGTTTGGAGTTTATCATTATACAAAACAATTATTATTAGTTATTTAGGGAAATGTGGTTAGTTCAAATAGAATTATTTAAAAAAAATCACTTAATTGAATTAAGTAACAATATAATCGAAACAAAAATACGATAATAAAAACTAGTATTTACACCTCAACTTCCTTTCCTTAAATGAACTGCCTTTCGGCAATTGCGTTTATCATCCGATGAGCCATTCGGAACTCCTCGGCCATTGTTATCGAAAACAACCTCGAATGTATGCCGATACAGCAGTAGAAGTAGTTCGTAAAATTTTGAATTATATCATAAATTAAATGTAGTAGTTAAGCTTTCATTTGTTGTTCAAAGTTTAAATTGATTGCCAGTGAAGTGTATTATTGCAAACGTAATTATGAATACCAAAAGTTAAGTCATTAAGTTTAACTGCAAAATTAAATTATTACGCGATCTCCTTGCAGCGGACTTAAACATACCAATTTCTGAGTATGTAAACCGTCCATATACATCTAAGGTTGTTTTCGATAAAAATGGCCGAGGAGTTCCGAATGCCAATGAACGCAACATCTTCGGATATGTTCGGATCGCGAATCATCGCATAACACATTCGGAGCTCCTCGGCCATTTGTATCGAAAACGACCTCGGATGTATGCCGGTACATCAGTTGAAGTAGTTCGTAAATTTTTGAATAATATCATTAATTAAATGTAGTGTTTCACAGTTGTATTTATTGATCTAAGTTTAAATTGATTGCCAGCAAAGTGTATAATTGCAAAATTAAGTTTCCCAAAAGTTAAGTCATAAAGTTTAACTGCTAAATAAAATTACTTCGCGATCTACTTGCAGCGGACTTATACGTACCACTTTTTGAGTATGTAAACCGTCCAAATACATCCGAGGTTGTTTTCGATAAAACGGCCGAGGAGCTCCTAATGCGCATTGTTGATCATGTTATTGTATTTTGTCAGCCGATCCCGTAAAATATAACTCAACATTGTTAAATATGTTAAATGTATTGTTGCCACAAGTGTTTCAATTTTACGTTTAAAAGTAATTTCAAGATGTTGATCTTTTCCCGCGTTATTGTGACGTCACTTGATGAGCTGTTTATGGCTACGGTCTGGTTGTTCTATTTATGGAATGGAAGAGAACGGATTACTGTAAGGTGTTCTTAAAAGAAATGAAGATTTAAACAAATTGTTTTCCTTGAGGTATCCGGGTTCTTACAATTCAACACTTCACTAAAACTCAGGACATAAGGTCCTGAGTATAAACGACAATGTATGTAAACATAGAACACATTTTACCATTCGTCGAAATATTAAAATGTTCAAAACAAGTTTGCTGAATTCGGTCTTCAAGTTTTGATTTTTCAAGTTTGCTAACATGTTTGCAGGTACTTTTGTTTGATTAAGCCAAACGTGTTAATACTCAATTGAATATGGGATTGACTTGATGTAATTGGCCTAAACTGAATTATGGCTGTGTAACATGTCTATATAGGTCAATACACTTAATTTCGAGTCATGGGATGAAACGAGTTTACTCCAGTAACTGATTATTATGGTTTTAGCTATAATGTTTAGAGAATATCTACCAAGTTACGAGTCGAGCATGAAACGTGGAGAACTCTTTCTAGTATATGTAATGGGGCGCAAAAATACAATTAAGTTGCTCCAACAGATCTAGGTTTTCAAAGCCCCAGACATCACATCCATATGTTAGAAGGGGGACAATGGTAACATAAAACATCTTCAGTTGTATGTCCAAAGGCAAGTCTAGGTTATGAATTCTAAGAAATAAAGCATGCATTGCTTTGTTAGCCTGGCTTATTGAATATTTACGAGAACGAGAGGACGAGAACTAAACACCTAGATATTTGTATTCGTAACCATCGCCTTTTCTAGGTAGTTATGCTAAAGTTAAATTTCTTCAGATTTCTGGCACAAAAGACAATTATTTTAGTCTTTGAGAGGTTAAAATTTAATTTGCCCTGACAGTAATCTTAAAAACAATTTATTCTTTGTTGAAAATCACATTCATTGACTGCAAAGAGAACAGTGTCCTCAGCATACAAAGAAATAAGTAATTGAAGGTACATACATGTCGTATTTGCATTTACTTCAATAGAAACACTTGAACATGTTTCTTTAAGGAATACATCTAAATCATTTGGGTAAATTGAAAAGAAAATCGGAGAAAGATTTTCTCCCGGACGGACTCCACAAACGCTTGGGAACATAGGAGACAGTTGTCCATTGATAAAAACGCACGATTGTATATCATTGTACATGTTTTTTTTCTACATACTGTGATGATTTTAACTTGTAAACCAGATTGATTTAGCTTACGCCACAAGCCCAGCTCTCCAGACAGAGTCAAATGCGGCCGAAAAATCAATAAGTGAGCAAAATAGTTTCTTTTTCTGAGCTCTAAAAATCATTAAAAAATGGATAAATATTGTGAGTCTATAAACCGCCTACAAACAAAACAACAACATATGTATCTTTTGAAATGAGCTGCAGCTAAAAAATAGTACAATATTTACCAAGTGTACATTACACAATAAGCCATCAGCATTGCCGGCTTATTGCCGATGGCAAGCAAACTGTGACGCAAAAAAGTAGATTGAAAGTCTTGAAGCATTTTTATAGCACATATAAACATAGATTTTTTTCAATTATCGTTTGGTTTACAATAGGAAGCTGTTTGGCAAAATAACAACAGAGGACAAGAGCTGCCGTAGGATAGCACGCTTTACTATACCCGCTTTGTCTTAGAAATGAATACAATAATGATGTAATATGTGCCTGTTAAAGACAAATTAAAAAAAAAAAGTTTTCAATAACTAACTGAAAAACTTCAGTCCTCGTCGTGAGATTCAGTTAACACTGTTTTCTTTTCTTCTAATTTCATTAACAGTGACCTTGATCTCGACCCTAGGGACCAAAACTCCATAAACACTTCCTTCGTATCAAGTTTGGTCACAATATGTCAAACCTTACTAAAGTTGTTTAGTACCAAACGGATATCTATTTTAAATAACAGTGCCCTTGGCTTTGACCCTAGGAGACCCATTCGCAATCCCATTAAAGGTTTCAATAAATTCTTCCTATATACAATTTTTGGTCGCAATATGTCAACCCTAACTTAAGTCATTCAGTACCAACCGTTTTTCTATTTTTAGTAATAGTGACCTTGATCCTAGGAGCGTCAAAAAGCGATCCCATGAAAGGTTTCCATAAACTTCTCCTATATACCCAGTTTGGTCACAATGTGTCAACTTAACTAAATGTATTCAGTGCTTATCATTTTTCTGTTAGTAACAGTGACCTTGACCATGACGAATGGAGCCATAATCACAATCCCATGAAAGGTCTCTATAAACTCTTACTATATACCAAGTTCGGGTGCAATAAGTCAACCCTCACTAAAGTTATTCACTACTAAGCACTTTTCTTTTTTAGTAACAGTGACCTTGGCAGTGATCCAAACTTGCCCATAAACTTTAACCAGTGTTTCTATGTCGATCAAGGGCCATAATTTGTATTTAGGATAATATGGTGTAAAGCAACATAATTGTGTGATAGTCCTGAACAACTGTTTGAAGTATGCAGTTTAATGAAAAAGGGTATTGACGTTATTAGTGAAAACCCCAGCTTGCCCTAAAACTTTAACAGCTCACAGTGTGCCCTAAAACTATAACTTAAGTTCCTAAGTCAATCAGGGGCACTAAGTGCGAAAATATGTTAATCGGTGGTCCAAACTTAAAATGTGCACGGTAAAACAACGGTACACTGATCATTGTGTGTGTGTGGGGGGGGGGGTAGCGTGTTTAACTCCACCCATAACCGTCAGTTTGGTTGTCTTTTAAAGTAAAGTATTTCTGAAAAGTATAGATGAACACAATAATTATATAGATAAGGCGGTAAGATATTAAGTTCTGATGTTGAGAGACGATGTGTGTTGGTTATTCATTATAATTGGTGGGTGTAAGTCGTTTTTTATTACTTAACAGTCGCTATAGACAATTTCACATCACTGATGCTTTACGGCAATGTCAGTATCTTTATGACATATATTGTCACTTTCTGTATCACAGATAGTGTTTGTGTCTATATTACGGACAATATCAGAGTATTGATGTGTATTTGTACATCGGAAAAGGGTCAGACAATATCCCTATATTGATGTATATTTGGGGATGGTAACGGCGCAGTTTCAGTATTTTGGCGTATATCTGACATGGGACTGTTCAGACAATATCATTATATTGATGTATATTTGGAGATGGTAACGGCGCAGTTTCAGTATTTTGGCGTATATCTGACATGGGACGGTTCAGACAATATCCCTATATTGATGTATATTTGGGGATGGTAACGGCGCAGTTTCAGTATTTTGGCGTATATCTGACATGGGACTGTTCAGACAATATCCCTATATTGATGTATATTTGGGGATGGTAACGGCGCAGTTTCAGTATTTTGGCGTATATCTGACATGGGACGGTTCAGACAATATCCTTATATTGATGTATATTTGGAGATGGTAACGGCGCAGTTTCAGTATTTTGGCGTATATCTGACATGGGACTGTTCAGACAATATCCCTTTATTGATGTATATTTGGAGACGGGGACTGCACAGTTTCAGTATTTTGACGTATATCTGACATGAGACTGTTCAGACAATATCCCTTTATTGATGTATATTTGGAGACGGGGACTGCACAGTTTCAGTATTTTGGCGTATATTTGACATGGGACGGGTCAGACAATATCCCTTTATTGATGTATATTTGGAGACGGGGACTGCACAGTTTCAGTATTTTGGCGTATATTTGACATGGGACGGGTCAGACAATATCCCTTTATTGATGTATATTTGGAGACGGGGACTGCACAGTTTCAGTATTTTTACGTATATCTGACATGGGACGGTTCAGACAATATCCCTTTATTGATGTATATTTGGAGACGGGGACTGCGCAGTTTCAGTATTTTGACGTATATCTGACATGGGACTGTTCAGACAATATCCCTTTATTGATGTATATTTGGAGACGGGGACTGCACAGTTTCAGTATTTTGGCGTATATGTGACATGGGACGGTTCAGACAATATCCCTTTATTGATGTATATTTGGAGACGGGGACTGCACAGTTTCAGTATTTTGGCGTATATTTGACATGGGACGGGTCAGACAATATCCCTTTATTGATGTATATTTGGAGACGGGGACTGCACAGTTTCAGTATTTTGGCGTATATCTGACATGGGACGGTTCAGACAATATCCCTTTATTGATGTATATTTGGAGACGGGGACTGCGCAGTTTCAGTATTTTGACGTATATCTGACATGGGACTGTTCAGACAATATCTCTATATTGATGTATATCTGGGGATGGGGACTGCACAGTTTCAGTATTTTGGCGTATATCTGACATGGGACTGTTCAGACAATATCCCTATATTGATGTATATTTGGAGACGGGACTGCGCAGTTTCAGTATTTTGACGTATATCTGACATGGGACGGGTCAGACAATATCCCTATATTGATGTATATTTGGAGATGGTAACGGCGCAGTTTCAGTATTTTGACGTATATCTGACATGGGACGGTTCAGACAATATCCCTATATTGATGTATATTTGGAGACGTGGACTGCACAGTTTCAGTATTTTGACGTTTATTTTACATGGAACTGTTCAGATAATATCGCCATTTTGATGTATATTTGGGAATGGGGACTGCGCAGTTTCAGTATTTTGGCGTATATCTGACATGGGACGGTTCAGACAATATCCCTTTATTGATGCATATTTGGAGATGGGAACTGCGCAGTTTCAGTATTTTGGCGTATATCTGACATGGGACGGTTCAGACAATATCCCTATATTGATGTATATTTGGAGACGGGGACTGCACAGTTTCAGTATTTTGACGTTTATTTTACATGGAACTGTTCAGATAATATCGCCATTTTGATGTATATTTGGGAATGGGGACTGCGCAGTTTCAGTATTTTGGCGTATATCTGACATGGGACGGTTCAGACAATATCCCTTTATTGATGTATATTTGGAGATGGCAACGGCGCAGTTTCAGTATTTTGACGTATATCTGACACGGGACGGTTCAGACAATATCCCTTTATTGATGTATATTTGGAGATGGCAACGGCGCAGTTTCAGTATTTTTACGTATATCTGACATGGGACGGTTCAGACAATATCCCTATATTGATGTATATTTGGAGACGGGGACTGCACAGTTTCAGTATTTTGACGTATATCTGACATGGGACGGTTCAGACAATATCCCTTTATTGATGTATATTTGGAGACGGGGACTGCACAGTTTCAGTATTTTGGCGTATATCTGACATGGGACTGTTCAGACAATATCCCTTTATTGATGTATATTTGGACACGGGGACTGCGCAGTTTCAGTATTTTGGCGTATATCTGACATGGGACGGTTCAGACAATATCCCTTTATTGATGTATATTTGGAGATGGTAACGGCGCAGTTTCAGTATTTTGACGTATATCTGACATGGGACGGTTCAGACAATATCCCTATATTGATGTATATTTGGACACGGGGACTGCGCAGTTTCAGTATTTTGGCGTATATCTGACATGGGACTGTTCAGACAATATCTTTATATTGATGTATATTTGGAGATGGGAACTGCGCAGCTTCAGTATTTTAATGTTTTTTTTTTACATTGGACTGTTCAGACAATATCTTTATATTGATGTATTTTTGGAGATGGGAACTGCGCAGCTTCAGTATTTTAATGTTTTTTTTTTACATTGGACTGTTCAGACAATATCTTTATATTGATGTATATTTGGAGATGGGAACTGCGCAGCTTCAGTATTTTAATGTTTTTTTTTTTACATTGGACTGTTCAGACAATATCTCTATATTGATGTATTTTTTGGGGATGGGGACTGCGCAGCTTCAGTATTATAATGTATTTTTTTACATTGGACTGTTAAGACAATATCTCTATATTGATGTATTTTTTGGGGATGGGGACTGCGCAGCTTCAGTATTTTAATGTATTTTTTTACATTGGACTGTTCAGACAATATCTCTATATTGATGTATTTTTTGGGGATGGGGACTGCGCAGCTTCAGTATTATAATGTATTTTTTACATTGGACTGTTAAGACAATATCTCTATATTGATGTATTTTTTGGGGATGGGGACTGCGCAGCTTCAGTATTTTAATGTATTTTTTTACATTGGACTGTTCAGACAATATCTCTATATTGATGTATTTTTTGGGGATGGGGACTGCGCAGCTTCAGTATTATAATGTATTTTTTTTACATTGGACTGTTCAGACAATATCTCTATATTGATGTATTTTTTGGGGATGGGGACTGCGCAGCTTCAGTATTATAATATATTTTTTTACACGGGTCTGTTCAGACAATATCGCTTTATTGGTGTATGTTTGGGAATAGGGACTTTTTTTTAAATCATATATAAAAAAAGTATATTTTACATGGGGCTGTTCAGGCAATATCGCTATTTGAATGTGAGTCTGTGGACGGCGACTGTTTAGTTTAAGTATATTTACATGTCATATATTTTACATGGGGCAGTCCAGATATTATCGCTATATTGATGTATATTTGTACATGGAAGGCTGTTCAGGCAGTAAATTTATGCTCGACAGGAAATAAAAACGCTCGTTGTGATGTGTTTTACATATACAGATATGCTAATATGTCTTTTATACAAGCATTGACAAAGACTAATTCACTAATGGTTCAGTTTAGACTTTCCTGAAGTTAACACACTTTTTCAGTGGGTTAATATCTCACTGTTGGAAAAATCGATCACACAAATTCATTTCGCGAACACCGAAAAATGTCATTATCCTCCATTTTTCATAAAAAGGAGATTGATTACGAATGTAAATCATATTAACATATGTCCATAGAGATTTATTTATGTTTAATAGTCGTAAATATTTGCAACTCATCGTCATAAGCACATGTTAATGAACTCATGTGTTTGTATGCTATAGGCAAAAGAACAAGTGACAAAAAGAAAAACATAACTTCGTTATCTCGATATAATATACAGACTCATATAAAATATTATTTAATAACGAATAAACACTGTGCTGTCTGTACGCCGCATACTTATAAACTCCTTAGTGCAACTGAACGTTAGTAAAATTAAAAGCAGGTGTACATAATCAAGTTATGGGTAATCCATCAACATCTCCGGCGTATGGCCTCTGACAGGCAATAAGTGACGTAAAAAATAGGTTTAAACAGTCATGAAATATTTTATAGCACATATAAACATAGTTGTCTTTTCAATTATCATTTAGTTTACAATAGGAAGCAGTTTGGCCAAAATCATGTTGAAAAACATACTTGTTTTCGGTGAAAATCGCTATGGATCTGCAACTGGAAAAGGTAAGCAAACTTTTTTTCTTTTTTTTTCAAACATAACGGACAGACATAATCAACATGATCAAACACTATCTATGTGCGAAAAGATGTTGATTGATGGTCCAGATTTCGTGAAATGTATACGGTTGTTCACAAATCATGGTGTGGGTTGGTAAGTAGCGTGTCAAACCCCGCCCATAGGCTACATCTTGTTACATTCAAAAGTAAAATATTTCTGAAAAAATGGAAAAAAAAACAACAAATATCTAGATTACGCGGTTTGAAATTATATTCTGATATTGAGAGAGGATGTAAGTTGTTTATTAGTGTGAATCGTTATTTAATTACTAAACAGTCGCTTTAAATAAATTTCACATCACTGATGTTTATCGACAATATCGGTATCTATATTATTAAATATCTATATGACGTACAATGTCACTATCTGTATTATAGACAGTGTCTACGACTATATTACGGAAAATATCAGAATATGTGTATTTTGGGAAAGGGGGTGTTCAGTATCAGTATAAAGACGTATATTTTACATGTGGCTGTTCAGATAGTATTGGTAAATTCCGTTAGTAATGGTTTAAGCCATAAAACATTATATTTGGAACGGAAACTCTGCGATATGATCTTTTGTCTTAGTCAGTTATCACTGGTTTGCAGATATTTACGCAAAAATTTGCTAATTCAAAAACAAAAAATAAAAGAGTTGGAAAAACGGTAAATCTGTGAGAGTGCAGCTTTAAAACGCTGTATTGATATTTTTTGAAACGTTGACTTATTTTGATGTACAATTCAAACGCCAATGCACTCAAAACATGAACTAAATCAATGTGACGTCATTTGCGAGTATATGAGAAGTTTTACGAACAGTTTTGGAGCGTTTTTCATGATAAACCAATAATTGCTGTCAAATTACTTTTTTCCATGTGGTAAACAAAAAAAGTATAGATATCGATCATACAATTTCATTTAGCGAACACCGAAAAATGTCATTATCCTTATTTTTCATGAAAAGGAGATATATTATTAGTCGTAAATCGGTCATTCACAATCTGACTATACTGTGTCTTATCATGAACATAAGCTTGGACTCCTTCTGTATCGGTTAATTTGTTCAACTGAAACTTTTAATGCAACTCACCTGACTGACAAGTTTATATATTCGAGCCAAAACAAACAAACACAAGTGGTCATCATTTTTTAAATTTTCCCATAGGCATTCAGCATCCTTTAGAACAAAATTATACCCGTTTGGTTTCCAACTGGGTCTCCTTCTTTGAAATTAACTGTGTGTGACGAACAAGTATTCCACATAATACGACTAGTCAATATAAAGGAGCCAATTACTTGAAGTATACCAATATACTTTTCATTTGATGGTAAAAAACTATCTCATTAACGAAATGTGAGCAAATGTACCAGTATAGGGCACCAGTTCAGGTCTGTCGGAAATATTTCACGGGGAGGACTGAGATACAAGGTACCAGATGTTCATGTTCTTGTTTCATATAACCTTGGTTTAGTGTTCGTTTCATGTAAAGTTTGTTTTCACATGCACGCTGTTGACATTCTTCGAAATCCTGTTAAAAATATTGTTTTATTGAAAATGCGCGTTTGTGTTGTGCTTCCATGGAAAGTCTGTTCATTATACTGAGATACCTGAGTTGCCATAAAGCAGGATTGGCACAACTTCGTTGTATCCAAACCATATTAGAAAGCCAACCACATAGTTCCACCTATGGTAACGAATTTATGATGTCATACAATTCACCATTATTTTTTAATTTAAAATGGTATGGTATAATAACGGCCTGTAAACGCCAGCTCCACCACTTTACGGTGGTGCAAAGAAAAAGAGCTGTCGACACTTCTGTGGTGGAGCTGTGCCCTATGTTTACATGAACAAACGTGAGTATGATTTATATTTTATTTGATAATTTCATTTAACGGACATATTTCGGAAATCGGAGAATGTGGTACCGTGTAAGAACACTTCTACTGTAGGCTGGTTACTATTTCGTTTCAATATTGTGCAAACTGTGGTGCCAGGAGCTTTTCTCCCGAATCAGACTTGTGCATATTTTGAGATCTGATTGAATAGCAAGTACATTTCGGTGCTTACACACCCCGTAAGAACATTCTCACGCATGCAAACATAACTGTTATGTATAGTACCTAAGCCGAAACACAACAAAACTAATAAGCACTTCTTAAAAAGGAAAAATGCACATATTTATAAAAGTGGTGGCGCTGTTGCCCTAGTGGTGGCGCTGTCGAGTAGTGGTGGCGCTATCGAGTATGTTTTGCTCTTGAAGTAATATAAAAAGTTTACGCTTTTGGAATAAATGCTTATTAAGTTGCTATGTTTAATATTCATTGAACATTATGCTGGTTATGCATGACAAAACAGGCGTCCGCAACAAACTAAGTAGTGGTTTGAAAACACTTGACTCCGAGATGTGAGTAGCAATCAGTCCTATCAACTACCATTTGACCAAGGTTACGCTCGTTATAAACAACATCACATTTTGAAGTATTGTATTGGTAAATCGCGAGGCAAAGATCTGACAAATGTACAACATTGCATTCAATCCATTTACGGATAAGGATGCAAGAGCCATATCGTCAGCAAGCGTAGGGGATGGGTGGGGGGGGGAAGGGGTGGGGGGGGGGTATTAAAACATTATAGAAGCGAATGTCATGTCCACTCCAGATTTAATTTCATTAATAAAACCATTTATAAAAAGGAGATACAGCATCGAAGAGATTTTCCGTCCTTGTTGAGTTCCTTGGCGTACATCTGAACCAGGTCATTGCCATTCCTTGATAGTTAACACAACTCCTCATGTGAGAATACATGGCAAAGAATGCGAGGATACTAGGTTAGTTTATTTTGCATTATTTAATCAGTTTATACACAAGACCATCGTGTCCTACCGAATCGAATGCCCTTTTACCGTCCACATAACACACATACGTTTTTAGTTTAGTTTGTTAGCAAGTACTGTTTTACACAAAATAATGATACATCATAAGACACCTCATATTATCTTAGAAGCCACACTGCTGCTTATTCATCACTGACATCATATCCGTGTTGTAGCGCTGTAAACTATAATTTCAAAGAGTTAGAAAAAAAACTGGAGATAAAGTTATAGCTCTGTTATTGTCAGGATTATCCTTCTGTTTGTTTCCACGTTTATGTAACGTAAAAATAGCTCCCAGGTTCAAAGGTTCTGGGACATCGGCAGCACGTAGCATTCAAGCGAACATGTTAGCAATGATTGGAGAAAGTGTATATCATGAGTTGATGACACAAATCATCATGACCCGAAGCGTTGCCCTTTAGACACTCGAGTATTTCTGTTTCAACAAATCAAGGTAGTGGTGTGATCTGGTTTCATTTCACATTAGGAGTTGTCTATCCTAGAAGAAACGGTTCGTTTCCATTTGTCGTGATATTCAACGTTTCCTAATGACGTTTTGATGATACAATCCCCACACTGTGCGGTTAATTGTTCACGGTTTCCAACAACAGACCCATTCATGGTAATTCCAGATCCTAATTGGTTAGAGGTTTTATATCTTCTATTCACAATGTTCCAGAATCGATTAGTTAGTTTCGGTTGTTGAATTTCACTCATCGTTTTGTATACTCATATATGTATCAGGACTTATTATGTTACTTGCGAAAATTCCGTTTGACAGCTTTATACTGTTTATGAACATTGTGTTTACTGATGACCTCTCGGCACCACACGCGCCCTTCCACCCTGTCCGCGTGCGCTGTTGCACGCTCGGTGTGCCAATATGGTATAAGATGTTTACTGAAGCCCTCTCGGCACCACACGCGCCTTTCCACCCTGCCCACGTGCGCTGTTGCACGCTCGGTGTTCCAATATGGTATAAGATGTTTACTGATGCCCTCTCGGCACCACACCCGCCGACCTTCCACCCTGTCCGCGTGCGCTGTTGCACGCTCGGTGTTTCAATATGGTATAAGATGTTTAAGATTTCAACCTACGTTTTAAGCCAATGAAATTTCATACAGGCAATCATAAAGCACACGACTTAATCATTAAGGTGTTTAAAGGTCTGCATACTGCCATTCACCCAATTCACATTTCTTGCGTCGGATTTTGCTTTGTCAATGTATCAGTCAATGAGGTTGTATTCTAAGTCAGTTAGATGGCCTGAATAATTTTTAATGAATAATAAGGGCTCGTTCGCTACGCTCATTAAGAATTTATTTCATGTCATCTAACTATGACCTATAATTTTCTTCGTTTAAGCTTTATACGAAAAGTCATTTAACTTGGTAGTTTATATATCATATGCTTATCGATAGCAGATATACTCATCCTACAATGTTCAAAATATGGCAGTTCTATATCATTTGTTATAAAATAATTATTCCTTAAGATGTCATGTTCACCAATAATATATCGATATATATCTAAATATAAAGATATCTGGCTTAGTACTTCTGTGTGAGTTAGTTCAATACGCGCCTACGTAATTGAAATTCCTGTTTAATAGAGTATGCATCGCTCCTTCCATTCAATGCATTCATGTACCGTTCATAAACATGATTATGACGTACAATAACATGAGTCATGTTATTATTGTTGACTAATGTACCATCACATGTTTCAGTGGCCGAAGTTATTTCAATTTTAACTAATGAGTTGATTTTGACGGGTTTTTGTGTAACGATTTTATCTAAGCAAGATCACTCTGACATGAAGGTGTTCCAATTTAAGTTTTGAAATCTTTCTAAATACCACATCTTATTATTAACAAGTTATCACGGATTCATTACAAAGTGATTATTCTTCAGAGTGTTGTTTAAGTGTTTTGAACAATCTTTTATTCACGATGAGTCGACATTTATTGTTTCATTATGCGTCTACAAACAGAGGTAATGTTTTCTTGTATTTCATTACCCAAATTCTCTTCTTAAATATTTTTAGTTAAAATGCATACATTTTGTATTCGTATTAACCCATACTTAGATAAACTATGTAAGCATTATTCAAAATAAGAACTAAAGTTATTTAACTCATCCAGTTATATAAATTTGGTTAGATAGTAACATACAAATCCAGCCATGAAATCGCCCAATGGACTACAATCATTATCGCGCTTATTCGTTATACTTGACAACTTAACATACATATCGTTATACTTAGGTTTCCCGCCTGCGGAAAACATGTACAATGTAAAAACCTTTGCTCGCTACACCCTACTTTTTCATTAAAATCGTACACTATATGATCTTATTATTACTATTACTGTACATACATTTACAGAAAATTGAATCGTTTATCGGTCACCAATAAGTACAACTCTTAATCGTTAAGAATTATAGTTTTACATTTTTATAACTTATAGTTGAGTATTATTTCCCCCAATTTAAGGTACATATTTTGTAAGTACAACTTCCAGCAGGAAATACTTGTTTGATAGCTAAAATATTATTATACACGTATACCGTATATACCCAAACGGAAGTCTGTTTATTTTGTTCATTAAGGTGAATGACTCGTCAATATTGGCAACATATCATAAACATAACATTTTATTGAAATAATTACTTTGTATTTCGGCGAACATGAAAGTTCAATGACTTATTTTTTTAAAACAACAACAATATAAATCGATACTTCAACAGCTCGATATAGCATGCAGACTCATATGAAACACATATCCAACGACTGTAAACCGCCTATTTAAGTTGTCACTAGAATCCTCTCTTGCAATGATGTGCAACCAAAGAAAAATAATATAAGAAGCTTAACAAATGATTTTCAATATGAGCAATCCATCAAATTCTCCCGTGTACAGCCTGTAGCGAGAAATAGCTGACGTCAATAATAAGTTTTAAAATATTCATATTAAAACTTAGTATATTAAAACAAGTATATTTTAAACATTATTTATTATACAATAGGAAGCAGTTAGACCAAAAGATATGGGGAAACAGAGTTGTTTTCATAAAACGATCGCCATGGAAATGCATCACGACAAGGTTAGCACACATTTTACTTACCTTTTTGATATTATAAAGGATAAACATGTGAATGAATATGAAGATGACATCTACTCATTGTGAAAATATGTTGACTAATGGTCCAGACGTCCTGAAAAAAACACACTGTTGTTCAACAGTACACACAAATCATGAAGGAAACATGTGGGTGGGGTTGTAGCGTGTTAAAGGCCAACATCAGTAGAAACATTTTTATTCTATTTGAAGGAACACTTTTTTTGAAAAAAAAGTGATTTATAGATAAAGCGATGGCAAATTAAATACCGATATTGAGCGTGGATGCATTTTGTTTATTAATGTAATTCATAAGTAAGTTACCACCAGTCGCTATGGATGACTACGACAGCACTGATGTTCATCAGTATAAACATGGAGCCACTCCTATCCCGACACTTAAAAATAAGTCGTTATTACTTGATAATTTGCTAGCTGATTACGTTCAAATTTGGAATATAATATTTGTTACACATCAAGCGTACTGCATAGTAATTTAAAATTTCGTTTGAATTGAACAGCAACAAAAATATAAGAGTAACGTATACCTTGTGTATAAAACTAAAGACCTGTTAGTAACCTCTCATTTTCGTCATAATTGATCTAAAAAAACAGTTATGCTTAGCGGACTTGGTTATCATGTAAGTGAGAATAAACTTTTAAAAAAATAATCTGCATTTAGACGCCATCGTTCGTGTGAATCAGCTTTGTTTCGGCTTGCGAATGACTTGTTAGATGCTATTGTGAAACATGAAGCTACGGCACTCGATCTCAGAGCCGCCTTTGATATTGTGTACTATGACCTCTGCTACAAGCAGTATGGTGTTAGTGGGACAGCACTGGACTGGGTCGACTCTTATTTACGACCCAGGAGGTGTCGTGTAAGTGTTAATTCAACCCTTCATCTTCATCATCCCGGCTATATTGTTGTGTTCCACAAGGCAACTTTTAAGGAGCATGTCTCTACCTTTTACTGGGACACTGTTTGATGCTATTTCACCACCATCTATTTCACTTGGCTTTGACGACCACACTGAGAACAGGCTGTTTAAACTAACATATTCAGTAGTTGAAATTCAAGCAATACAGAAAAATGTGCTGTCACAATCAACAATTGGGTGAATGTAAAAAAAGTCAAAAATTGAGTTTATAATGTTCGTTTAACTTAGTAGGCAAGCCTTTGAAAATGTTGAAACATCAAATTTCAATGAGCATGTGAAACGAAAAAGTCGAACATCCATGTTAAATTATTTCAGTATTCGAAGATATCTCAACAAGGAGGTTGCAGAAACTCTTGTGTTGTCACTAGTCAGTTCCCATCGTGACTATTGTAATGTTATCCCCTACGGAATCGCACAGAGTGAGATTAGCAAAATTGCAAAGTCTTCAAAACACACACACACACAGGTAGCATAAAACTCAGTGACGTTATTCTCACATTTGTGTACCATTGATAATCCATCGATTAAAAGCATTCCTGTCATGGACATAGGAAGTTGAATGTTCATAATTTGTCAAGACTGTGTCTAATCTCGAAAAAGAGCTTTCAATACTTCAGTAACGTTATTTTTTAACTGAAACTACGAAACGTCGTATTCGACTAACAAGTTTAATATATTAGTCTTTATTCGTTACAAAATAGTCACAATTGCTCATCTATTTATAAATTATTCCGTTAGCGCTCAGCATCTTTAAGGACAAAAGTAAACCTTATGGTTTCCAACAGAGTCTCCTTTCGCCAAACACGCAACTTGAAATCAAGTGTTTTGTGAAGACAAGTGTATACCCACAGAGAGTTTAAAAATAATCACGTATTTCAATTCATATTGTATTCTAAACAATATACCGTTCATTACGTTGACGTTTCGATAAACTAAAGGTTAATAATGTACTGTATCAATAATGTACTGTATCAATAATGTACTGTATCAATAATGTACTGTATCAATAATGTACCGTATCAATAATGTACCGTATCAATAATGTACTGTATCAATAATGTACTGTATCAATAATGTACTGTATCAAGCACATAATTAAGACTGTCAGTAATAGTTGACGGGAGGACTCGAGGTACAATGCCTGTTTCATACAACCTTAGTTGAGTGCATATTTCATGTTCATATTGTTTTTAATGACATTGTTCGGAATCATTATAAAGATAGACTTTTCAGTGGAAATGAATGTATGCTTCTGGACGATAAGTACTTGGGGTTTACCTATAAGTTTATTATTATTTGTTTTATTGTTAAGTTTCCTCAAGTTAATGCTCACTTTGATAAGATTTACCTTTTGCGTTTTATCTTTAATTAGGATTGTTAGGTTAAGAGTGAGGTATGTGCACTTAAACTGGTTTAAACCCCCAGTAAATCTAAATTTTACTGACCGTTCCAAGGCGGTACGTAACAACCCTTGATAAACATACCTAGTTTTTATATATATATATATAGGATGTATGCACTGTGCTGCTTGTGGAGGTTTGTGCTGTTCTTCCATGTTTCTTGTTTGTGTTTTTATGTTATGTCTTTGGCGTTTACCCAGTGCCATTAAACCTGGTTTATTTTTAAACGTTTTGCTACTGAGCTTGTTTCTGTAGCTTTTCGCATTAATATTTCCATGGAAAATTATATTTATAATACTGAAGTACATGACTGGGCAGAGAAGGCATCACATTGTTGTGAGAAAACCATATCAGGATACACAACACATGCTACCACCTATGGCCATGCATTTATCTGCTCAAACAATAGGTCACTCTCAGGTATTGTAGTATAAGGTCATGTCATTGTTTCAAATAGTCGTTGTTGACAGATTTAATTATTTATGGTTTTAAACAACTTTTGTATTATAGTACGTAACATCCAATAACGGAGCGATGTACTTTATAGTCAAATGATATATTGCATTACTCCTAGGTATTCTTGTTTACTTGTCACTACATTTTCACCTGAAATATAGTCCTATAACAAATAGTAGCGTAACGATGTGGTGTATTGCACAGTACATCGTGTCAAATAATCTATGGGTTATATAATAACCTTACATAAAAGTACGCTAGTAACAAACTACTTCAACCCAGACATTATGACAAGTCTTTATTGAATATTCCATTTATTGGTTACTATTCATCCGTATGTATAAATCCATTAACTTTACGAATGATGCTGTTAATTTCACTGTTCTCATGCTCGAGTTCTGGATATATATCTTAATTTAAAGATAGCTTACTACTTTCTGAAGTATGATAATTGCACTCGTACGTAATTCAAATTCTTGTTTATTGCCTCATTGAACGGTTCGTCCATTTCAATACATTTATGTAACGTACTTAGACATAGACAGCTTATGACGCATATTTATCAGATCCATGGTATGCTTCATTAGACTCTGGTATTTACTTCTTAAGCAATAGATTATTTTTTGTGATTATTATTTTTAGCACGATCACTCTCGCATGAAACTGTCGCGCTTTAAGTTTTAAAATGTATCCTAAAACCACATCGTATTAATAACAAGTGAAAGTGATTACGGGTACATCACTCAGCGATTCTTTATGATATTGATATTTTAGTATTTTGGAATCTTTATTTTTTCAAGATGAGTTGACTGTTTCAGTATGCCGGGCTATGTATTTACAGACAGAGGTAACGTGAACTTCTTTTCTTCTTTTTGATCAACCAAATGTTCTTGGGAAACTCTTATTAGTTAAATTATATTCAATTTTTATACAGATTAACCAACAATTAGAGAATATATTCATGCAATATGTGAAAAACAACAACACGAAAGTTATTTAACTCATCTCTTTTGAAAGTAATCTCCACATACAGCCATGCAATCGCCATCGGGCTCGTTTAGTCGTAAACGTACAGTCGTACAACTTTACAGACAAGTCGTAAACATACGTACAGTCGTACAACTTTACAGACAAGTCGTAAACGTACAGTCGTACAACTTTACAGACAAGTCGTAAACGTACAGTCGTACAACTTTACAGACAAGTCGTTATAATTTGGTTCCCCGTCGAACTTGACTTATTTTTTATTATTATTTATAACATACTTTAACAGAAAATGGCACCGTTTATTGGTCACCAATAAGTACTGCTCTTAATCGTTAAGAATTGTAGTTTTACATTAATACAGATTCGTTGTATATCCCCACCCCTTTTGCGAAACGTTTCGTAAGTATACTTCTAACAGATTTTAAATTGATAATAATAGAGACTACGTGCGTGTTGGCTAAACTATTATCATATACCGTAAACAGACTAACAGAAGTCAAATATATGGATAATATATTTGTGTACGGTGAATAGCTCGTGAATATTTGCAACATGTCATAAATGTACCCCAACACCTGTAAACCGCCTACATACAAACTAGCGCCAAAGTTAATAAGCTAGTATAAAAAGCTGTACAAAATAAAGTGTTATATTTGGGAAATCCGTTAAAATCTCCCGCTTACTGCCTGCAGCAAGCAATAAGTGTCGTCAAACGTAACCTTTAAAGCCATCCAACATAACTAAGTTCATTAATAAAAGTATTATTCAAACCTTATTTATTATACAAAAGGAAGCAGTTAGACCAAAAGATATGGGGAAACAGAGTTGTTATCGTAAAACAATCGCCATGAAAATGCAACACCTTTTATGTATTTTTGGTTTGTAAAATTAACGGATAAGGAGTGTAAATATGAAACCTACTAATTTTAATATTTCTCTTCTTTTCAAAGGTTAACTTTTTTTGAAAAAAAAATCTAACATATATAGAAAAGGCGGTTAAAAGATAAATGCTTATGGTCAGGGAGGATGCACGATATGCATTTCTGTAATTCGTTTGTTGCTACGGATGAATACCACAATACTAATGTTCATAAGCATAGCTGTTCAGGCACTATTCCTGTCTATATTTCAGACTGTTTCAGTCTTTTGATCTATATTTGTGTTCATGGGACGCTTTCCAGACAGTATCATGCAGGATATTGATGTAAATCTGTATATGGGAGTCTGTTCAGACTGTATCGGTATTTTGATATTTATTTGTTCATGGGACGCTTTCCAGAAAGTATCATGCAGGATATTGATGTAAATCTGTATATGGGAGACTGTTCAGACTGTATCGGTCTATTGATCTATATTAGTTGGGCTGTTGCGAATTTAATCATAATGGAATGATGCATCTATGAACATAGAGTATAGTTTTTCGTGTCGGGGCTTTTACGAGTTTTAACATTAAAGAATGCTGCATATATAAACATAGAGTATAGTTGGTCGGGTTAGGGCTGTAACGAGTTTAATCATTATATAATGCTTCATATATGAACATAGAGTATAGTTGGTCGGGTTAGGGCTGTAACGAGTTTCATCTTTATAATGCTTCATATATGAACATAGAGTATAGTTGGTCAGGTTAGGGCTGTAACGAGTTTCATCTTTATAATGCTTCATATATGAACATAGAGTATAGTTGGTCGGGTTAGGGCTGTAACGAGTTTAATCATTATATAATGCTTCATATATGAACATAGAGTATAGTTGGTCGGGTTAGGGCTGTAACGAGTTTAATCATTATAATGCTTCATATATAAACATAGAGTATAGTTGGTCGTGTTAGGGCTGTAACGAATTTCATCTTTATAATGCTTCATATATGAACATAGAGTATAGTTGGTCGGGTTAGGGCTGTAACGAGTTTAATCATTATATAATGCTTCATATATGAACATATAGTTGGTCGGGTTAGGGCTGTAACGAGTTTCATCTTTATAATGCTTCATATATGAACATAGAGTATAGTTGGTCGGGTTAGGGCTGTAACGAGTTTCATCTTTATAATGCTTCATATATGAACATAGAGTATAGTTGGTTGGGTTAGGGCTGTAACGAGTTTCATCTTTATAATGCTTCATATATAAACATAGAGTATAGTTGGTCGTGTTAGGGCTGTAACGAATTTCATCTTTATAATGCTTCATATATGAACATAGAGTATAGTTGGTCGGGTTAGGGCTGTAACGAGTTTAATCATTATATAATGCTTCATATATGAACATATAGTTGGTCGGGTTAGGGCTGTAACGAGTTTCGTCTTTATATAATGCTTCATATATGAACATAGAGTATAGTTGGTCGGGTTAGGGCTGTAACGAGTTTAATCATTATATAATGCTTCATATATGAACATATAGTTGGTCGGGTTAGGGCTGTAACGAGTTTAATCATTATATAATGCTTCATATATGAACATGGAGTATAGTTGGTCGGGTTAGGGCTGTAACGAGTTTAATCATTATATAATGTTTCATATATGAACATAGAGTAAAGTTGGTCGGGTTAGGGCTGTAACGAGTTTAATCATTATAGAATGCTGCATATATGAACATAGAGTATAGTTGGTCGTGTTCGGGCTGTAACGAGTTTAATCATTATATAATGCTTCATATATGAACATAGAGTATAGTTGGTCGGGTTAGGGCTGTAACGAGTTTAATCATTATAGAATGCTGCATATATGAACATAGAGTATAGTTGTTCGAGTCCGGGCTGTTACTTGTAAAGCAAAGAGGGATATCAAATTTACTTGACACAATTGATTGGAACATAAAATGACGTGTCGCATGCAAACCCCAATAAGCACACTTACATTTTTAGTAGCAGTATACCTGCTGAAACCTTGTCGTGCACATATAGACTTAAAATAATTGGTACAAGACTTTGACACAGAAAGGCGGTGCCATATGCAAAATCCACGACATGACTTAAAAAATCAAGGTCACACTTAAGAGTTAAATAATATAGAATATAGTTAGCTGGGTCTATGATGTTATTCTGTCATGCACGGAGATATTTTAAAATTACTTTGCACAAATGTTCGATACATTAAGACGACATCGGTTGTAAGAGCCACGTCCCTACCTCATGATGGAGGCCGGCAAATACATAGTCTATGGTAGCTCATTCAGGATGTAGACGTATATGTAATGCAAGTTCTGTTAAACTGGATGACACCTCGGGGGCATTCGTCACATACCATGACATCTCTCGTGGTTTGGTTTATTTCAGTAGAATTTTAGTAAATCAATTCATATAATTGTAACTGATATTTTTATGTATAATTTCATATTGTTATTTCCCTCTCCCTCTTACTGTCGATTTCTATTTGTAAATAGCGAAAAATTGTTATCATTTTTAAATGCCGTTTGCCTGTTTAAATCCCAGTTTGTCAATTCATATAAAGTATGTCTTATGAGCAGACTGTATTTTCATAGAACAGCAAATCATACAGGGGATATTAATTATAGTCAATTGCTGAATATTATTTGCATCAGTTTGATTTCACCATGGTGTATTTAAGTGCAATGACGATGATATAACATAAATTATCAGCCATGATAATTTGCCCAAGATGAAATCGTCAAATGACTCTGGTGGCGGCTATTTAAATGAACTAGTCAAGCATTAACAGAGACGTATTCAGGTAGATTATCAAAGAAAATAAATTACAAGCATGTGTGTGTTTGTAAATTCATTGGTATGATGTAAAAAGGGCATTAATTCTTGTTTTGATATTAACCAGACATTCGTGGTATCAATAGGCCTTTGCGTCCTGTAACTTTTCAGCGAAAATGTGGAAGTGCCTTTTTCAAAATTTGAAAATTATTTTTATTTATTACTTTTATATGATTTTGAGGATTTGGGAAATAAGATAGGGCTGACAATTGGCAATTGGCATTTTCTTTAACACTTAGGCCACCTGAGCAAATAGTGCTAAGGGTAAGCTCTTCCCATCGCCCACCGCCCGTCCGTTCGTCGACAATTGCTTTAAACGACATCTCCTCCTATATCACATGATCAATTTGAATTAAACTTCAATCGGATGTTCCTTGGATGGTGCCCCTTCAAATATGTTCAAAGAAATGGATTCCATGAAGAACCCTGTTTGCCATGGCAACTGAAGGGAAAAACTTAAACATTCTTCTTCTATTGCTGTATTCCATTGTCCATTTGTCTGGGGTCATAACTGGCACTGTTAGGGGGTCACAAGTTTCTTACAAACTAATAGGGAACTCTTTGTAGTCCTCTTGTCTGAAACCGCTAGGTCTAGACACTTGATATTTATTGAATGTAGCATCTTATTGTAGTCCCCTATGAAGTTTGTTCAAATCGACACTGGGGTCAAGTTGGTCCCGCCCCGGTGTTACATGTTTCCTATAGGTTTATATAAAAAAAATCTTCTTGTCTGAAATCTCTAGGCCCAGTAATATTTTGCATGTAACATCATACAATGGTCCCCCGAAAAATAATGCCCATTGAGACAATACTAGCCGCGCCCTGGGGTTCACAAGTTTCCTATAGACTGACTTAGGGAAATCATTGGAAAAGAATAATTTCAAAACCTCCTTGCCCAGAACTTTCATATTTGTTATGTAGCTTCATATGATGGTCCTCTACCAAATTTGTTCAAAGTATGCACTTTGGATTAAAACCGGTCCCAGCCCCTTTGACCAACTTTTTTATTTTTAAGAACTTTTGTCATTGAAACAAAACTGACAAAATTGATGAGTTGAATATCATGAGGTAATGGCATTGGCGAATATTGATGTGGAGGTGAACTGGAAGAGTTCAAGATGTGTTTATCTCAGTGATGAAATGTTGTGGCCGCTCCCCAGGTCAACAACATATGTGGCACCAGGTGTTATTATTGATTGTCGACTCTGGTATTCTTAAGCCTCCGATTTATCTACATATTAATGTTTCTGACGCTCTAAATCAGGATATATACCGAGGTGGATGATTTAGTTATTTAATTTGAGTGAATGCACCTTAATCAAATACGAATTCAAAAACGTGCATAACTCTTCCTCCATTCAATACAGCACATCCTGTACTTGAGTAAACATCTTTACATGATTCATATGAGAATGGTGTTATTAAATTGTTAACAATTTATGCTTCAATAGATTCAAAAAACTTTATTTTCAATCAATATATTTGTTTGTATTTTATTATGTTTGATATTTTGCACGACCACTCTCGCATGAAACTCTTACGTTTGAAGTTGGAAATATCTCAATCCCACATCTCACTATGGTTTAACATGGCAAAGAAGCCTAATTATCTACCATTATTTCTACTTCATATTTGAATCATTTTACTTAAAAATAATGAATTGACATATGGTATGTGGTGGCTTACACATCAAGATGTGCTATGTATCCGCAGATAGAGGTAACGTGGCTTTTATTATCTTACCATATATTTATATATTATTCTTGATATAGGATATATTTTTTTTAAATATTAATATGCGTTTTATCACAGTTGGCTCAATAATTGGTTCTTGCTTTGAAACGAAATTACAATAAGGGTGTTCCCTTACATCTGTATTGTCTGTCAGCCGTCGTTATAATAATAATAATAATAATAATAATAATAATAATAATAATAATAATAATAATAATAATAATAATAATAAAATAATAATAAAATAAAATAATAATAATGAATAATAATAATGATGATGATGATGATGATGATGATGATGATGATGATGATGATGTTGATGATTAACCATGTTAATTATGTATACACAAGTACACAATTCACACATGTATAATCTCATTCAAATAGCAAAAAGGATAAAAATAAATCATATGAAGCATTAATGAATAATAAACCATGGTAAACACATGTATCATTTCAGGCGAACATTTGGAAATCTTCAAATATGACAGGGAAAATAATCCATTTTGCTCAAATCGCATTAAGATCTTAAAATTTAACTTTTTTTATATAGCTTGATATAAAACCCTCATCTTAGTTTGATATTTCTATATCATTTTAGTATTTTTTAGGTTAAACAGAGCCATCCCTCGTTCAATCAATATCATTTAAGAAATAATTTCCAAAGTGTTCACATTTTCTTGCATGCAGTTTTCATAAATGTATTTATTATGTTCCTGCCTTGTTATACTTAGCACTTATTATTTCCTTGTGATTGTAAACTCTGTTTGTATTAAGTGCATGAATAAACTTTGAAACTGAACTTTGCAATCATTAACCTTAGGCAAACAATGACAATATTTACGCAAGAGGATTTCAATATTTACGTAAGAGGATTTCAAAAGTGCTTGACTTATAAGTTTGAAATATGTATTGTTCATTCAATCTAAATAATGATACTTCAGTTCTTTTTAACATTAAAGAAAGTTATTATAGTCAGTTTTGATAATAGAATGTTTATGAATGCTCTCAATACAAGCTATCAATGATCGCAGTGTATTGTCTGATCTGAAGTGGTTCAGCGTTATTTACATCGTTAAGCATGAGGCACTGTGATTGATTTCTGTTGCAAAAATGGACATTTTTTCTTTGTATTTTTCAAAATATACGAAAATGCCTGAGAATTGATGACTTAAGATTGATTTCTATTGGCCTTTAATGGTTTACAGGGATTCAAAACTCGGCGCCGACTTATAATGGTTAATCTTATTAGTGAGTAAGAGTGCACCTTTAAGTACGACTAGATCTCTGCCCGAGAATAGGTACTGATTTTACCGAGGCCAAGGTCACGTGGCGCTATGATAAGGCTTTGAACCTCAAAGATTAGTTATCTCTAATTAATTGATCAATATATTGGTAATTATTCACATGCGCATTAACTTTAATATATGTATGTAGCTGTTCATTTGTAATCTATGAACTTAAACGTATTGGTAAATGATATTTGATTTTATATGTAAACTGTGGTTATTATGTCTCCGCCATTCTATATAGAAGAGCCATACACTTTTCAGTGCGGTTGTTTGTGCGTCCGTCTGCCTGCCACTCTGTCTTTCTGTCACACATTGTGTCCACTCCTTGTCTCGTAAACCCATTGAAGGATTTTAAATTAAAGCACTGGCCAAATGTCAATGTCAAAGTTCTAGCCATATATTTCGTGTCCGCTTTGTATATCTTAATTACCTTGATGATTATCATGAAACTCGGGTCAAATATTAACCAGATCAAGACCCAGTGCTCAAGTCAAAACACAGGCGCGCCGGTGGAAGGTAAAGTTACAGTTTAAGGTCAAATGGCCGAGTCATAGATAGTCATGTCTGGTCCATATCTCCTAATCACCTCGAAGAATTTGTCAAATTAGAGAGCAGTTCAAGTCAATCAATGGTGAAGGAACAGTTGGTGTATGAACAATGTTGGAATACGGTTTTGAACAAATCAGCAAGTACATTGTCATTTCTTTGGAAATTAACATCGTCCAAATGTCATTTTCGTCAGGTCTGTCGATGGCTTCCTTCAAGCAGCCATTATACAAGATCGATGTAGATTTGTCGATTTTACTGATAAGTAACTTCAGCATTGCCGCAAGATAACACGGGAGACGTGTTGTGTACTTGATTGCGGTAGTTTGGAGTCCGATTCATGTAAGCCCACCTTGGATGTTTTGCTGCATCTCGTACTTCAGGGTGGCGTACTCGCTACCATCATGGTCTTCAGGGTGGCATACTTGCTACCATCATGGTCTTCAGGGTGGCATACTCGCCACCATCATGGTCTTCAGGGTGGCGTACTCGCTACAGTCATGGTCTTCAGGGTGGCATACTCGCTACCATCATGGTCTTCAGGGTGGCATACTCGCTACCATCATGGTCTTCAGGGTGGCGTACTCGCTACCATCATGGTATTCAGGGTGGCGTACTCGCTACCATCATGATCTTCAGGGTGGCATACTCGCTACCATCATGGTCTTCAGTAAACTCTAAGCATTCCACTTGTAGCTGGTGGTGAAATTCAATATCGCGTGGCAGGAAGCGTATAGCAAGTTGTAACCAATCGCACTGTCGAAGAGTAACTGAAGAATTTGGATCATTGGCGAAGTACCTAGATATGGTTACAAGGTCGCTTTTCTCGATGTTAGGCGTGTGATGTGTAGGTCTATCATTATCCATCAACTATACGATTTGCAGCCTTAAGTGATGTCTCTTGAACAATGTGTATGTTGCGGCCAAGGTTGTTCACTTGTCTGTTCAGACCAGAATGTATGCTTTTCAACAATTCTTGTAGTACATTTAGACCACGCTTCAAAAGCCGTTGAGCTCCTTCCTGAGAGGCTCAGCATATCTGGATTAGTGCTGTCAATTTTGAGCAAAATTTCCAAAAACAATATGTGCATTTTAGTTTAAATTTAGTGTTAATATTATAATTTTTAATGTTCGTAATCATCAACTTTTTTATATTTTTAGTATCGTGTTAAAATATATTTCCATTGTAAATATTTATGCGTAAAACACTTTTTTCGATATTTTATGTGCTAAAATTAATAAGACTTATGTATGCACCTAGTTAGAGAATCTATCTTTTCATTAAATATTAAGAAAAAACACACTATAATACCTTGAAATACCTTTTCTACCTACTGTGTGTTTTCCTTTGTCTGGTGAGACTGGTCAAACATCGTTATGTCTTCCTCACCAACCCCTTTAAACCTGGTACAATCTTCCTGCTCTTCATTCAGTTCTCGTTCTTCCATTGGTTATTGTTTTATTTCCTTGATTTCATCTTTTGTTCAAATGTCAGAGGCGTTATATTTACAAAATGTTTACAGAAATAAGTCGTCTTCATTGGCATTTAATAGTTCATCAAATATTGCATCCATCATGATTAAAATCAGTCAATTAGCGATTCTCTTTTTGTTAAAACCGATTTACTGCAGTTTACGTCGTCTGCATTATTTTGACAGGTTGTTAAGAATTTGCCTACGCTTTCATTGAAAAAAGTAGTTCCGTAGTAAATATACCCGCCCACGCGTATTATTGCGCCCAATGACAGGACAGAAGTAAAATAGAAAAGCAAGCGATTTTCAAATACCATCGCAAATTATTCATAAATAATGTGTTATTATTAAACAACAACCATCGTACAGGAATGAGGTGTATATTTAAAGATTGAAATATAATATTGAAAGTGTGTGTAATTTGGTTATTGCTGTAAATCGTTGGTAGCGTTATAAACAGTCGTTATGCATCAATATCAGTATACCTCAGGCAGTATCAGTGTGTATGTAAATGTGATAACCTTTAATAGACAGTATCAGTATATTGATGTATGTCTGTACATGGGTGGCCATACAAGCAGTATAACTACAATGTTATATATCTGTACATAAGTGGCCATACAGGCAGTATCACTTTATTGTTGCATATTTATTCAGAATATAATCATATTGAAATACAAGGGCGCGATCACGGTGATTGCGTAGCCAAAAGTAGGCATTCTTTCTCGACAGCGCAGTAGTATGCGCATTGAGTAATACACACATTTCACTGGTCCACTATTAGGTACATACACTAAAACATGTAATGGGGACTATTCATGTCATCTGATGGATGTTTTTCCGAAGGCCGCGTCCTTAGGGGAACATTTACAATTTTCAATGAACAAGGGTCTTTGGATAAAATTTTAGATTGTAAGAAAATTGAATACTTATCAATTACATTTTTCTTTCAACTTTCTGTAATCTATGGTGTAAAGTTCCGTTTTGATGTCCGTCAATAATTCGATATATCGGTATATAACATGTTTTTACAAAGAATTGTTAGCCAGATAAGAAACTGATACACTAAAACGTATATTTTGCTGCCGGTCAGAAATGTTGACGAAAAATAGACAGCTAGTTGGTCTTCATTCTTTCTGGAATCAAAACGGCATGTTGTGCAAAACCCCAATGTATTGTAGTATACGGTCATGTCATTGTTACAAATCATCACTTTTGACATATTTCTTTAGATTAATATTGTAAGTAACTTTGCATTACACATACTATAGTACAAAGCACCTAAAGGCCAATTTGACGAGTGATATGTGATATTATACAATTATCAGTTGCCTTAGAGGGTGAGTGCATGTTATGTCGACCTATAACTTTAATGTCAACCGAGGCGTGAGCTGTGCTTGACATGAACGTTTCGAGGGTTAACAGTATGTGCTTACCCTCCATGAACTCCGACATTTATTTTATTATATCAAACACATATTGTTTACACTGGCTACGTTTGCAATTATATAACGAGTCAACAATATCGTAATTGATTTAATATTGCTTGCTATAAAAAATACACAGTACTTTTTCACCTTAAATATATTTATTTCGTATACCAGGTGGCTCAAACCACAGTTATCTGCCCCCCGTTGAGATCCGGATGTGAATACAGAAAAAAGGAGTGCTTGTGTTCAAGTATCAATATTTTATTAAAATTGAATGAAAAAGAAGCAAAAAATGTTCTTTTTGCAGAGAACTTGACTGAATTTGACACTCTATTGCAGAAATTGATAGTTTTCAATGAAAATATTGGAAAAATCATAGCTTGTGGAAGTCTGAAAATTAGTTGTTTGTAGCCGATTGACTCCCTGGCGGAAGGGTTATGTATTTGAACTCAATTTTGACAGTCGGGTCAATGGTCGACATGGTGTTTTCTTGTGATTATATTTTGTGTCTTGAATTGTTCTAGAGATGCCATGTCCTTGTTTTTCAACTGGGGTGTGTATAAAGTCAAAAGCCAGGTTAGTGTCTATATGAAACATATAGTAAAAATAACTGTGGTCTCACGCCAGGTATGACAAAATGACGCGTAACAAAACGGTATATTGCGCACAGTTACAGCATTTTGAGATAATCCATGCCTAGACAGAAACTACTTTAAGCCGGGCTTAGGTAGCAGGACCTTGTGGCCATTCGGAACTCCTCGGCCATTTTTATCGAAAACAACCCCGGATGTATGTCGGTACATCAGTAGAAGTAGTTAGTAATTAATCAATTTATATCATTAATAAAATGCAGTGTTTTAGCTTGAATTTAATGATATAAGTTTAAACTGATTGCCAGTGAAGAGTATTATTGCAAACATAATTAAGATTCCTATGAGTTAAGTCATGAAGTTTAACTGCTAAATAAGATTACTATGCGATCTACTTGCAGCGGACTGAAACATACCGATTTCTGCATACCGATTTCTGAGTATGTAAACCGTTCAGTACATTCGAAGTTGTTTTCGATAAAAATGACCGAGGAGCTCCGAATGCCTTATGTCTTGGCTTTTAACCTCAATGATGATTCATATCGTTGATCCATATATTCGTTACCATTCACCTATGTGTACAATCATTTACGTATGACGAATGACGTTGGTCACTTCAATGTCCTCACGGTCCGAAACTGGGTGTGTATCTTAATAGACGGCTTAGTAATTTCAGTTGAGTAAAATTACTACACTTGTTCAAATTCTTGTTCAATACTGCATCGTTCCGCCAATTTAATACACTTCAATATGAACAGCTTATAATGGACATATACATTATTCACCTAAGAGTTGGTGCTGTTGATATATGTAACATTGTATGCTTCAGTAGACACAGCTATTTATTTCCAATTATTTTTTGTTTTTGTGTCTGTGTTTTTTTTGTGTATTATTTTAAGCATGATCACTCCCGCATGAAGCTGTCGTATTTTAAATTTTAAAATGCACCTTAATACCACATCTCAGTTATAAGAAGTCAGCGTGATTACTGATTCATTCCTCGGCGACTCTTCTTAATAATGTCATTTTAGTGTTTTGAATAATATTTTATTCAAGATGAGTTTACACATATCGTCTCAGTACGCCGGGATATGTATTTACAGACAGAGGTAACGTGGATTTAAAATTTCCGTAATGGTAAGCACCTCTCATTATATATCTATACATTTTGTATGTGGATTAACCCATGCTTGAAGAATTGCGATTATATATCAAAATAAAGATCTTAAGTTATTTACCTCATCTTAGTATTTAAGTAAAGTTAAATAATAATGAACAGTTTTATCCGATTGAATCGCCTATCTTCCTCCAAAATGTACCGCGCTTAATCGTTATGACTTTTATAACATGCAAAATAATGATCAAAATCATGTTTCCCGCCTCTGGAACACGTGATTGGTTTCCCGCCTTAGGATCACGTGATATAACCTAAGTCAGCTAGAACATTATTGTTATAAATCAAAATGAATCGCTTAGCTCGCTACAACATTCTTTTTCATTAAAACATTACACGATAGGTTCTAATTTTACTTATAACCTACGGTTACAGCAACGGTATCGTGTACCGGTCATTAATAATTACCACTCTAAATCTATCAGAATTGCAGTTTTACATTACCATGATTAAAACTATCTTGTTTATAATTACACCCAGTGGTACAGTTTACGAAACAGGAATTATAGAATTTGCTTATGTGCCCTACTGCGTTTATACAGCATGAACGCAAGAAAAAAATCGATAAATCCTGGTATATTCACAATGGCCGAAAGGCCGTTCATTTAAGGAATTGCATTTGACGTGTAAATATTGTTACTCAATAGATCTTTTGCAATTACCCAACGGTCATGTGCACTAGCAGATAAATGGTATGTGAGAGTGGTGAGAGGGGGGGGGGGGCAGTAAGCTTCTTAGCTTCACCTACGACATTGGGTAGACATGCATTGATCCTATTCACGCCATAGTCCAATGTAGCGGAACACAGACTATCCTTACAAAGGACTTCTTTATATGATCGGTTGTATTTACTTCCCTTTGACCAAAACGGAGTACTTCTGAATCAGTAAACTGTATCAAAAATAGCAATTTGATATTAAAAGAAAATTGTTTGAATAAAGATTTTGTTGGAAAGATCATAGCTTAACGTTTATTATGCAAATGATATTCCTATATTTAAATCGTTTTCTTGAAGCTGGATACTCGATCGTCTGCACTGAAATACGAGTACATATTAAACAAACTGATAACAAACTGGAGAACTATTTCTCCACATCCGGCGTAGGAACGACAGTCTACGTCTTCGGCGATAAAAACTTTACGTGAAGTGCGTCGCAACTCGTGAAAATATGTTTCTATGACACACTTGAAAAAAAAACGTTCTTTCTCTGAAATCAAAATCTAATGTTTCGTATAAAGACAAGCGTAAATTTGTCCATATATTACATTTGATGTGAAATAGTTGAGTGAATTTTTGCAACACTTCATAATTGATGGATACAAATGGTGCATTTATAATTGAACGTATGTACGCCGTCTTAGATAACATCAAATATAAATTTTGAAATGAATTGCAAAAATAGTTAGATAAAACAGCTTCACTTAATAAAGTTATGTATGGGTAATCCATCAGAGTGCACTATATATTTTGTAAATCCAACAGACAAACAGCGCAATAAATATGATCAAACACTACCTACGCGTGAAAAGATGATGATTCATGGTCGAGCAAGGGTGAATGTGCACGGACATTATTGTTTTATGCCTATTTTATTTCAATTTTTCAAGTAAATATAGACAGAGAGAGACCGAGAGAGACACAGAGAGAGTTACTGTGCTTATAATAATTGTGATTATTATTTTTTATCTGGCCCGCGCCAGATTTTTTTTCCGTTTAAGTATGCATGTGCGGGATACATCATGTACTTTCGGGAGGGGGGGGGGGTAAATTTGACTCACAAACACATTCTCTTTGTATTTAGACTTTTCCGGGAAAAACGTAAATGCTTTTTTTTTGGAAATGTGATAAAACATTATTTCGTAAAATATGTTCAACTCCTAATTACAGCTTTTCATGTTGCATCGGGTATATGAGTCATGCTTGTTAAATGTTGAACCTCAAAACTTTATAGAAGTTGATTTTTTAAAACATTTAAAATTTTGGTCCCTCAATCGACTTTTGCATCGCTGCCCACCCTTAAATCACTTACCTTTCTATCGTACCTTCAGTACTCTGTTAAGGTGACTTGCAGTTAATAGTTTATGGTTAAATCGATGTTAATCATCATGCAATGTAATACCCCATTCTTTAATGTGAAAACGAAAGAAAGAAAATAAAAGAAATGTTTAGTCACCATAAAATAGATGGAGATTCATTAAATAATATATAACTACTTAAAGTACGTATTACATATTGCAACGACAAACAGTTCAAAAAGGTATTTGAACGATGATATAACATCGTATTTATGTTCCAGCATTAAAGTGTTTTCGACTATAATTTGTTTTGTTTGAAAGCAAATTTAATGTTCGAACATTCAGCTTCAAAGTTCAACAAAACGTTTGTAAATCAGGATAACCATTTTTCTAAAAAAAACGATAAATTGTTATTTTCACTGCTGTTCTTGCACTGATAAAACTCAATATTTCATCGAAAAGCATGATAAAAATATGTATATCTGTAAATGGGAGGCTGTTCAGACTGTATCGGTATATTGATGTATATCCGTACATCGGAGGCCGTTCAAACGTATCGGTATATTGATGTATATCTGTATAGGTATATTGATGTATATCCGTACATGGGAGGCTGTTCAGACTGTATAGGTATATTGATGTATATCCGTACATGGGAGGCCGTTCAGACCGTATAGGTATATTGATGTATATCCGTACATGGGAGGCCATTGAGACTGTATCGGTATATTGATGTATATCCGTACATGGGAGGCTGTTCAGACCGTATCGGTATATTGATGTATATCCGTACATGGGAGGCTGTTCAGACTGTATCGGTATATTGATGTATATCCGTACATGGGAGGCCGTTCAGACCGTATCGGTATATTGATGTATATCCGTACATGGGAGGCTGTTCAGACTGTATCGGTATATTGATGTATATCCGTACATGGGAGGCCGTTCAGACCGTATCGGTATATTGATGTATATCCGTACATGGGAGGCCATTGAGACTGTATCGGTATATTGATGAATATCCGTACATGGGAGGCTGTTCAGACCGTATCGGTATATTGATGTATATCCGTACATGGGAGGCCGTTCAGACCGTATCGGTATATTGAAGTATATCCGTACATGGGAGGCCGTTCAGACCGTATAGGTATATTGATGTATATCCGTACATGGGAGGCGGTTCAGACCATATAGGTATATTGATGTATATCCGTACATGGGAGGCTGTTCAGACTGTATAGGTATATTGATGTATATCCGTACATGGGAGGCCATTGAGACTGTATCGGTATATTGATGTATATCCGTACATGGGAGGCCGTTCAGACTGTATCGGTATATTGATGTATATCCGTACATGGGAGGCCGTTCAGACCGTATAGGTATATTGATGTATATCCGTACATGGGAGGCTGTTCAGACCGTATAGGTATATTGATGTATATCAGTACATGGGAGGCCATTGAGACTGTATCGGTATATTGATGTATATCCGTACATGGGAGGCTGTTCAGACCGTATAGGTATATTGATGTATATCCGTACATGGGAGGCCGTTCAGACCGTATAGGTATATTGATGTATATCCGTACATGGGAGGCTGTTCAGACTGTATCGGTATATTGATGTATATCCGTACATGGGAGGCCATTGAGACTGTATCGGTATATTGATGTATATCCGTACATGGGAGGCTGTTCAGACTGTATCGGTATATTGATGAATATCCGTACATGGGAGGCCGTTCAGACCGTATCGGTATATTGATGTATATCCGTACATGGGAGGCCGTTCAGACCGTATCGGTATATTGATGTATATCCGTACATGGGAGGCCGTTCAGACTGTATCGGTATATTGATGAATATCCGTACATGGGAGGCCGTTCAGACGGTATCGGTATATTGATGTATATCCGTACATGGGAGGCTGTTCAGACTGTATCGGTATATTGATGAATATCCGTACATGGGAGGCCGTTCAGACCGTATCGGTATATTGATGAATATCCGTACATGGGAGGCCATTGAGACTGTATCGGTATATTGATGTATATCCGTACATGGGAGGCTGTTCAGACTGTATCGGTATCTTGATGTATATCCGTACATGGGAGGCTGTTCACACTGTATCGGTATCTTGATGTATATCCGTACATGGGAGGCCGTTCAGACCGTATCGGTATATTGATGAATATCCGTACATGGGAGGCCATTGAGACTGTATCGGTATATTGATGTATATCCGTACATGGGAGGCTGTTCACACTGTATCGGTATATTGATGTATATCCGTACATGGGAGGCCGTTCAGACCGTATAGGTATATTGATGTATATCCGTACATGGGAGGCTGTTCAGACTGTATCGGTATATTGATGTATATCCGTACATGGGAGGCTGTTCACACTGTATCGGTATCTTGATGTATATCCGTACATGGGAGGCTGTTAAGACTGTATCGGTATACTGATGTATATCCGTACATGGGAGGCTGTTCAAACTTATCGGTATCTTGATGTATATCCGTACATGGGAGGCTGTTAAGACTGTATCGGTATACTGATGTATATCCGTACATGGGAGGCCGTTCAGACTGTATCGGTATATTTATGTATATCCGTACATGGGAGGCTGTTCAGACTGTATCGGTATCTTGATGTATATCCGTACATGGGGGGCTGTTCAAACTTATCGGTATATTGATGTATATCCGTACATGGGAGGCTGTTCAGACTGTATCGGTATCTTGATGTATATCCGTACATGGGGGGCTGTTCAAACTTATCGGTATATTGATGTATATCCGTACATGGGAGGCTGTTCAAACTTATCGGTATATTGATGTATATCCGTACATGAGAGGCTGTTCAGACTGTATCGGTATATTGATGTATATCCGTACATGGGAGGCCGTTCAAACGTGTCGGTATATTGATGTATATCCGTACATGGGAGGCTGTTCAAACTGTATCGGTATATTGATGTATATCCGTACATGGGAGGCCGTTCAGACTGTATAGGTATATTGATGTATATCCGTACATGGGAGGCCGTTAAGACTGTATCGGTATATTGATGTATATCCGTACATGGGAGGCTGTTCAAACTTATCGGTATATTGATGTATATCCGTACATGGGAGGCCGTTCAAACGTGTCGGTATATTGATGTATATCCGTACATGGGAGGCTGTTCAAACTGTATCGGTATATTGATGTATATCCGTACATGGGAGACCGTTCAGACTGTATAGGTATATTGATGTATATCCGTACATGGGAGGCTGTTAAGACTGTATCGGTATATTGATGTATATCCGTACATGGGAGGCTGTTCAAACTTATCGGTATATTGATGTATATCCGTACATGGGAAGCCGTTCAAACTTATCGGTATATTGATGTATATCCGTACATGGGAGGCCATTGAGACTGTATCGGTATATTGATGTATATCCGTACATGGGAGGCTGTTAAGACTGTATCGGTATATTGATGTATATCCGTACATGGGAGGCTGTTCAGACTGTATCGGTATATTGATGTATATCCGTACATGGGAGGCTGTTCAGACTGTATCGGTATATTGATGTATATCCGTACATGGGAGGCCGTTCAGACTGTATCGGTGTATTAATGTATATCCGTACATGGGAGGCTGTTCAGACTGTATCGGTATATCCGTACATGGGAGGCTGTTCAGACTGAATCGGTATATTGATGTATATCCGTACATGGGAGGCCGTTCAAACTTATCGGTATCTTGATGTATATCCGTACATGGGAGGCCATTGAGACTGTATCGGTATATTGATGAATATCCATACATGGGAGGCCGTTCAAACTTATCGGTATATTGATGTATATCCGTACATGGGAGGCCGTTCAGACTGTATCGGTATATTGATGTATATCCGTACATGGGAGGCTGTTCAGACTGTATCGGTATATCCGTACATGGGAGGCCGTTCAAACTTATCGGTATATTGATGTATATCCGTACATGGGAGGCTGTTCAAACTTATCGGTATATTGATGTATATCCGTACATGGGAGGCTGTTCAGACTGTATCGGTATATTGATGAATATCCGTACATGGGAGGCTGTTGAGACTGTATCGGTATATTGATGTATATCCGTACATGGGAGGCTGTTCAGACCGTATAGGTATATTGATGTATATCCGTACATGGGAGGCCGTTCAGACTGTATCGGTATATTGATGTATATCCGTACATGGGAGGCTGTTCAGACTGTATCGGTATATTGATGAATATCCGTACATGGGAGGCTGTTGAGACTGTATCGGTATGTTGATGTATATCCGTACATGGGAGGCCGTTCAGACTGTATCGGTATGTTGATGTATATCCGTACATGGGAGGCTGTTCAGACTGTATCGGTATGTTGATGTATATCCGTACATGGGAGGCTGTTCAGACTGTATCGGTATATTGATGAATATCCGTACATGGGAGGCTGTTGAGACTGGATCGGTATGTTGATGTATATCCGTACATGGGAGGCCGTTCAGACTGTATCGGTATGTTGATGTATATCCGTACATGGGAGGCCGTTCAGACTGTATAGGTATCTTGATGTATATCCGTACATGGGAGGCTGTTGAGACTGGATCGGTATACTGATGTATATCCGTACATGGAAGGCTTTTCAGACTGTATCGGTATATTAATGTATATTCGTACATGGGAGGCCGTACATACAGTTTTAATATATTATCAATATCTGTACATTTGAGACTGTTCAGACTGTCAGTGTCAGTATATTGATGTGCAATTGTTCAGACATTATCAGCATGTAAATCTGGGTTTGTACATGGGAGGTCGTACAAGCAGCATCAATATAGTGATATACATTTCTTTTGGGAGACCATTCAGTCAGTGTCAGTATTTTGATATAAACTTGTACATGGAGGTCGTTTAGACACTAAGTTTCAGTATATTTGTACATGTTTGTACTTGAGGGGCTGTTCAAACAGTCATTGGCGGAATAGTGTCCGCCCGCCCGTGCGCCCATCTTCATTTATTGTCTGACGTTTACCAAACTTAAACAGTAGCAAGTTCGATAAGAGCTCGGTTCCGTTCGAAAACCAGCCAGATCCGTCGATGCATTACTGGATTAGGGTAATACAAAGTGGCAAAAATACTAAAATTGACCCTGTGAACAAGATTAAGTCATCATTTATCCAATCCGATGCCTACCAAACTTATACACTAGCTGGATATACAGGAGAGCTCTGTTCCTTTCGAAAATCAGATCCGTATATGTATGACGGAATTATGGCCCTTGGATTAGTCCGAACTTGGATTATTGACATAGTAAAAACGATAAAGTATTCATATATAATCCGATGTTTGCGAAACTTATGCAGTAGCTAGATTTCCATAAGAGCTCTGTTCCTTTTGAAACCAAGCAAGATCTGTCAATGAATATTTGGATTATGACCCTTTAAAAATGACAAAATTGTTATGATTGACCTTGTGAAAACGATAAAAAATTATCCGATGTTTACCAAACTTATATAAAGTACCATAATATTCATAAGAGCTCGGTTCCATTCGAAAACCAGCAAAACCCTCCGTGCATGTCATTGCAAAAATGCAATTATTGAGCTTGTGGACATTTTAATTCTTTTTTATAATTCGATGTTTTCCAAACGTATACAGTAGATATCTTTAAGAGCTCGCATCCTTTCGGAAAACTAGCCTGATCCGCACATGCTTGACTTGATCATGACCCTTTTAGTAGGCAAAACTTGCTATAATCTACCTTGTGAACATGATAAAGTCTTCATTTATCATCCGATATTTACCAAACTTATACAGTAGCTAGATATGCATGAGAGAATGACAAACCAGCCAGATCCTTCCATGCGTGACGTAATAATTACCCTTAAATTGTGAAAAATTGGAAAAGAAACTTTGAGCTGGTGAAAACCATGGGGATTTCAATTATAATACAATGTTTACCAAACTAATACAGTACTAAGGTGTCAATCAGTGCTCAGTTTATTTCGAAACCCAGCCAGATCATGACTGATTCATGGCCATTTAAAATTGGCATTTTTTATAATTGAACTTTTGAATACAATAACGCCTACATTTATAATCCGATGTTTACCAAATTTTAACAGTATCTAGATAATGTATCGATGAGAGTTCGCTTCCTCTCAAAAACCAGCTACATACATCAATGCATGATTGGATTATAGCCATTTGAATATAAAACTGGTAAAACAGTTTTAATTTAAGTTGGGAACACAATAATATCTTCAATTATTATCCGATGTTTACCAAACTTATATAGTGATCGGTTCCTTTCTTGAACCAGTCATATCTACCCATGCATGACTGGATTATTGCCCTTGAAATAGTCACAATTGCAGTAATTGAGCAAGTGGAGAAATTAGATCTTTTTAAATCGGATGGTTACCTATTATACAGTAGTTAGGTATATATGAGTACTTGGTTCCTTTCCAAAACTGGCCGCCAGATCCGACCAAGGATGACTATATGATGGCCTTTGTAATTGTCATTATAAAGCTAGTAAACACAATAGCGTTTTCACTTATTATCCGATCAACGCAATACTTATACATTAGTTAGTTATCGATAAAAGCTTGGTTCCTTTCTAAGATAAGCATGAACATGGAACATTATCTGGTATGTCGGAAATATATGACGGGAAGGATTGAGTGGCAAGGTACCAAATATTCATTTTTCTTATTCATGTAACCTTAGTTCAGTGCACTTCTCATGTCCGGATTGTTGTCAATGGCATTCTTCGAAATGATGTTAAAGATAGATTTCCACACGGACCACGTGTCCATTTCTGAAATTCCAAGGGAACGTCTGTTTATTATACTGAGGTCCATGCGTGGCCAAACAGCAAGGTGAATCACTTTGTCCAAACCATATCAGGATGACAAGCACATAGATGCAGGTATCTTATATTTTTTCAGATACATAATTATATTCATTACGTAAAAATCACAATCACTGGCCGATTATTTCAGGGTGACCTATAAACAAGAATGTTTATTGTCAACAAATAGGTCGCCAATGTTTCTGGAATCAAAACGTTATTTCGTGCGAACACTCAATGTATTGTAATAAAATGTCATGTCATTGCTGTAAAAAGTCAATTTTGACATTTTGTTTACGTTAATATTAACTTTAATATTTCAAACAACTTTGCAGTATTGTATGAAGCATTCAAAAGTCAAATGATAAGTTTTATAGTCAAGTGATTTAGTGCACTTTTGCTTGCTACAGAAAAGTTCAAACTGTATCCTTACACATGAGTTATGGTACAAAATGTCGTGTAAGAAAATTGTTTATTGAGCACAGTTACAGCATGATCAAATTCATACGCTTCATGTATATAAGCGCTAATTAGGTACACATCTTAAAGTGCATTTTTCTAAATCAATATCATACGTAATCGCATTTTGTGTCTGCCAAAGTTTTATTCGTGTTAAATTGAATCTTAATTAGTATCGGTTGAAATGGTCGAGTTAATGAAGATATCGAATATATTTGCATTATTTATTTAACATTCCGAAGTAGGAAGGATTTACCTCATGACGAAATGGGGGTTACTCTTGATACCGGATAATACCGAATAATACCGGACAATACCGAATAATACCGGATAATACCGAATAATACAAGATACTGCCGAATATTACATTCATTTTGCAGATAGAACGTATACTAGTATTTTATAAAGTAATTAATTAATATAGTGTAAAGCGTTACATTTGAATAGATTTGATAGAGGGTTTTTTTAACATTTTATGTTATCCAATATATGCTTCCCTTTGTATTTCCCCTCTATTTGTATCGTGGTTGCTTCCCTTGATTTGCAACTGGGCTAACATGTGCCGGATCTGTTTTATTTATTCCATATCAACTATAATGTTTATGCATTGATATAACACATAAATAGGGTACCTTTGAACGGCATACGTGTGCCCTAACGATCTATACTTTATGTCTACTGAACTAGTTATGCCGCGAATGTATGTTTGTGTATTCGAGTTTATCAAGGTCTACCCGCGCCTTTTGACTGTTGACTGCATTCGGGCTTGGCCCTGACGTGTTGTTTTGTTTACATGCCATAAGATGAGAAAGAAATGACTGCAAATCCCAGTGGAACCCTGATATAGAAACAGAGTCAGATACAAGAGATCCGGGTGAGATACCATAGAAACCCTTTTTGATCTATATTGTGCTCAGTACATAGCAATGATGCACGGGTTAAAAATTTCTGGGTTAAACCAGCACAGAGTACACCAGGAAACCCTTGTAATATAGCCCTAGGGATGGGAGCTGCCAGTACTATAGTTCAACGTCTTTCAGTTTGACGCGGCCGGTGTTGGAAGCCCCGACCTTCCGCACCCAAAGCGAAATATTTACAACTGAGCTATCGGGTTGGTCGAATTGTCTCTAATATGATAGTATGATATACGTGTTTTGTTCCCAGTGGTTCGTGTCGTTACGACAGGTTCGAGCGTGAATTAGAGCGATATTCAAGCAAGTTCTTACCCTTGACAAAGGAAAATAACAACTGCTTCTGACCGGTGACCAGTCACAATAAAAGGGAAGCAAATAATTTTGATTGTTTTGTTATGGCGATACATTTTTATGTAGACAGTATTTTAAACAATTTAGCTTTACAAATCGTGTTGTCAGCCGGCTTGTCATCATTAATGTGTGTTGTTGTTTTTTAAATCGTGTGAAATAAGCTTTAATTCATATTTTTTTTAATTTAAAGTAGTTAATTAAGTTCGTGTTTTGACAATTATATATTTTTTATAAAATAAATTAAACTATTATTCACAATTATGTGCGTATAATCTTTCATGCTTATTTACTAGCACGACGTGTATATAAATTGTTCTCGAATGAAGACAATAGTTGACAAACAAGATTGCGTCTAAAAACAGTATTAAACAAAACGGATCGAACACAAATTGTTTATAAACCACCGCCTTGGGACGGTCAACGAAACATAATTTTTGAATGGTTTGACTTGGTAAGCATACATTAGTTTATAATTGTGAACATAATCAAAGTACTTTAAGTACTGCAGGGGACTGTTGGCAAGTTGTAGCCTGGAGAAGCATATCAAATAATTATGTCCATGGTTTGGAAAATATTTTCCGGAACTGATAAAATGTTCAAATATTTATGCTGATCAATAATTTGGTGTTCGCACATGTTTGTGGGCCAATGGCAATTGAGGATTAACCTATTTACTGCAGCTCCATATCATGTAAAGCAGATTTGAAGTCGTATTTTTCCTTAGATCGCTCTGCCCTCTGCGCATGCGTGAAGTTACTATGATTGACAGTTAAGGGTGCCGTTTTCTTGAGGCAATTGAAGCTTAAGTCATGAGCCCGAATTTGAAAATAGATCAATCTTTTGTTGATCATTACGAATAAAAAAAAACATAATGAGGTAATCCCAGAAATGTTCTGTACTATGCAAAGATAACTAGGTTATTCTAATAATCTTAATATCAACAATTTGTTGATTTAGACAAAAAGTATTATAAACGTTCATGTTTCGGAGCTTTTCCATTTTTGTACAAACATCAATCAATTTTATTTGCTTTTATAACTGATAACAGAGTCGCGACAATTTACCATCGCCTACACTCATTTTAATGAAGCTAACGCCTGGGTGGTTTTACTTTTGCCCAAAAATACTACGTGACTACACAAGGGGCGGGGCTACTGGGTCAACTTAGTGCGACCACCAAATAAGTTTCATTTGTTTGCGATCTACAGAAAATGCTACGATCGTGTTCGTGGTTCGACTAGAAACACTTATATACGGTCCCTTATTCAATAAGAAAGAGCATGAACACATATTCAACGGTGAAACAGTCATCTAAGAAAAATAAAACATAAAATGTCACCTCAAACCCCAATTTAAAAAAAAAAATGGATGACAGTCTAGCAATTAATTTATAATGGCCTTATTGAGTATAATGGTGGCCAGCGTTGCTACATCTGTTTTGCATACGCACGTGGTGAAAAGAATCGTTCAGCTGTAATGTGGTGCCTTGGGCAAAAAAATACACTTGACGTTCTCATGCACTTTTAAAAAAATGGGGAGGAAGCCCCCATTGTTTTTTTTTATCTGCCAAATTAATTTTAAACTATTTTCAATTGAAACCAATGATTAAAACGTTGTATTTACACAATTTATTGTACATAGAACTAATTTCCAGTATAAATATAGTGTCTTACATCGTTTAATATTGTAAAATGATTATTAAAATTTGATTTTGATTTATATACAGTCTTAAATGTTTAGTTTTAAGCCCAAAAACTGTTATTCCAAACTGTAATGTTTTTACTACCTTTGACTAATATTGTAAGACATGTTACACAACCATTAACGGTGTATCTTCAGGTTGACTTATAACACTTAAATTGTATGATTTGTAGACGATGTACTTTGTACAAGCAGGCGCGTAGCTGCCTCTATAGATACGCGAGTACGAGGCTGAATCTACATGCCACTGACAAAAAATATCAGCCAAAGTTGCAGTAGACCTATGCGTACTTGACTACAGGATGACTTATAACACTTGACAATTATCTAGTAATAAATAAGGAACCTCAGAACGTCCAGAATGCACAAGATTGCACCATGATCTTCAAAATTTCCCCAACCCAAACTCTCCTAGCACAATTATGAATCCACATGAAGAGAGGGCTAGCTACGCCCCTGCATGTAAATATTAATAAAATGTATCCTCTGATATGTTCTTAACATACATGTGTTCAATTAAGAATTAAATTAATGAATACAACAATTTAATACATATTTCTATATCTGTCATGAATAGTATTAAAGTTTGTATATCATGGCGACGCTTATAAAAACAGCTGATTGCGCTTCAATGATCCAGACTGATTTTGAGGTTACAATACACTAAATCTTTTGAGTGAAAATAAGCCGATTTGTTAAATAAAAAAATGATAAAATCTGAAAAACTGGAGCGGGTGGAAAAAAAATAATACGGCGGTGCCTGAGAAACTAAAGTGTAATTGTTGGCCTTGGTAGTTTTGGTACTGTATATAATAGTTTATTTTTTGTTTTGGGTTTTGCTTGTGATTTTGCGTCTTTTGTTTCATATCTAGATTATTTCAAGTACTTGAAGCAAAATAAACTGAATTTCATATATCTTCGAGATATTGCCTGGTAAAAATTGAAATTTCTTAACCAATATTAATTATTACTAGCGTCTGAAAGAGTCTGTTGGAAAAGTTGACCTAAACATGAGGGTAACCTGCTGTTTTCTCCTCATAAACTAAAATTAGCATTTGTATTTCCCATCTGTCTGATAAGAAAACCCACCCAATTTCTTTCAGCAAGTTATTAACTGACACTTATCCCGTCAGGCTGATATTGAATTCTCTCGATTTTATCTTTTTTCATATAGAGTACAACTATTTGTACTTTATTTTGGCTAAGATGAGTACACGTGTACCTAATTCAAATTCGTGGTGAATACTTTACGCAGCGTTTCTTCAAATCAATACAAGAGCCGTTATTGAATATCATCAGCTCATATCGACCATTAACATGATTTATTTTAGAATTAGTGTTGTAACCGTATGTACCAATGTTTGCTTTAATAGTCTCGAACAGTTCCATTGTATTATCACCAGAATCGTCGGTTATAATATAAACATTTTGTCCGCGGATATACGAACCCTAAGAGAATCGGTGAATGCCCGGATGGAAATAAAGTATGAATGTTTTTTTAAACTCGTCCTGTTATATTCTTAAGGGAATATTATATCCTACATTTCCAGCCAATGAAATCGCATCTCGGCCATCCAATCAGTACCGCGCTTTGTCATTGCTGACTACAGAACATATGGGTCTGTTAAAGAATCGTTCTATTTTCGTGTATAAAGCATTTGCTCAGAGAAAAAATAATTACTTTACATACATGAATATTAAAAGCTTAAGTAAAAACTTTTAAATAGATGTAAAATGATCCGAACATAATATTTATTCTAAAAAAGAGTTGAACTATTTGCAGATTCATTTGAAATAATTTGAATATAAAACAGCAGTGTAATCTAGTTCTTTATGGGTAATCCATCAAAATCTGATGCGAAGTGTTTGTGGCAAGCGCGTTTTAATGTCATCAAATGATAACGAACAGTAATTATGATTTAGGGTCCAGGCATCGTGAAATGGGAGAGGCATGTTTAGTTTAAACATTATATATTTTACAACGACTGTGAAGAATGCTATGATAGCTTATACTAAGTCAATCTCGTTGGCACGATATTGCGCGAGAGTGTGGTCTTGTGTTGTTGGGGAAACCGGAGTATCCGGAGGAAACCCACTTGTCCGGCTTTGTGACCACAAACCAAACTCACATGTTTCCAGGCCGGGAATCGAACTCGGGTTGCCTTGGTGAGAAGCGAGTGCGCCAGCCACTGCGCTAACCGGACAACCGTTGAATGTTTGAATACGTATATTCTCGGCATGAAATATGTCAAATATTTTTTTTTAACAATTAGCATACTATTGACTATTGAAACTAATACTGACTAATAATATTCGCCTTGATTTTTTGGGATTTTAACCGTATTCCGCAACACACAGCGCAACTGGATGTCCCACCAGTAACAGCTAATTTCATGCAACAACAGCATACTTATGTCAGTGCAAGACATCAATAATTGAATGGATGGTATGAAAATTTGGGTATGGTAAAAATTTGCTTCAAGGAACATACCATCCGTAGAGCCTATTAGCCTATCAGTTGGAAAGTTTTTACTGCTATTTAAGTGTTAAAACCATCAAGTATTTATTTTACTCCAAACTAGGTTGATGCATTGCATATAGATATTCACCATTGAAATGGAAACATCAAAGCATTTTTACAGCATCTAATTTATACTAATTTACATATCAATTTCTTTAATTAATGTCGGTTTCAAATCCAATTTTACCTCTGAAAAGATTTTATTTAGAGTTAATAAAGTCTGTGTACAATTTCATCCAAAGCGCATACTCTGATGGAACGCCTGCACGTAACCAGACACTCGGGGATTAAACGTTTGCAAAACCATTCCATTAGCTTTGATATGAAATTATTATAATTTATTGCAATTATGCAATTATGCTAAAATCTGTGATCTTAAAACATGCAATGCGCAATGAATGATTAGCTGTCATTTGGTTAAATCCAGTTCTGGTTACCTTTTTACGGAAGCCAGTCGAGAAAAAACAGGCTGAGCCGGTTTGAGTTGGTTTCTCAATGTTTATCGTAAACATAGGGGACACCGATAAAACAAGATTACAATCAACAATTGGCACCCCAATAATGATAGAGTAACTAACTGTTCATATGTTGAATATGACTTAACAATTTGATTTTACTGATTTTAATAACATGCATATTTAAGTTTGCTTCATCATTTCATGACGTTGTTCTCTATCATTATTGTTGTTGTTTTTTTCAAAATTCTTTCCTAACAAATTTATTACTCTATAAATCTTGTTTTTGCTCGTTCGAAGAAATTTGAATTAAATAAAATGCTTATCTCAATAAAGACATCTTAATGTGAATAAAAATACATATAAAGAAATATCAGTTTATCTCAATCAACGTTTGAAACAATTTCACTTTTACTTAACATTTAAATACTTTGCAAGTATCTTTTGCTTCTTTAATTAAGTGTCTAAATAGATAAAACTATTGCACACGTTCTATTGACATGGTAACTTGTTTCACATTCAAGTCTTTATTAACTCGGTCACAGCGTCTTATTCTTGGAACTTAACAACGTTCCTGGGGTGGTATTCTATATTGATCTTAAATGGATCTAAGAACGATGTAGCTAATCCGATTACTTGTTATTTATAACTGACCAATAGAGTGAATGAAATCAATCATGTATGACCATAAGATTTACTTAAGTTGAATATTGAATACCACCCCAGGGCCAGTATTCAATATTGATCTTATCCTTATCCTTAGACATGCCTCAATAAATCCACTCACCCTATTGGTCAGATAAATATACAGGAAAATCAAAACACGTAGTTTCTAGTCCTAAATTAAAGTTCAATCTAAGATGCTTATCGAATATGGCCCCTGGTTGCCTTATTTTAGACACACATCAACCTGCCAACGTTCTGTACCATATCGATGTCGCTTCAAAGGGGGAGCGAGTATTAAGAATGTGTGTCCCTAAGCTACACCCTTACTTACTTTAATTTCTTGTTACTGTTACCGACCATGACATACACAATCAACCTTGGGCGAGAGATTCACGCGGACGTGATATTTACTTAGTTTTGTCAAATATGTCACGTCTACCATAGCAAATGTCTTAAGAGTGCTTTCCCGTGGATGAGCAGGGTACCAACATTTGGTTTCCGTTCCCATAAACTGTAGCCGTCGCAGGGTACCAATACTTACTGTTTTCAATTGCATTCATTTATTTGCATTCGTCTTGATGCTATTAATGTATAATTAAGTTAGCATTCAATTGTCTTTTAACATTATATAAACATTTTAGTAGTAGTGCGGGACATGCTTGCCACAAATGATCGTGTTATTACCATTGCGGTCCATTGCTATCGAGAAGATGAATATAGAACAGCTACCACAGCCACTCAAAAAAGAAGTGGACTCTTTTAAAGACAAATATAAATGTTATTTTTTTAAGAAGCTGCATATCAACGTATACTCAATGCATGAACTCTTCTTTGTTTTAACAATTAAATGCTCAGACCGTGAACGCACGGACTAAAATGGGACTGTTTGTAATTGAGTGAAATGAGTAAAATTGACTAACAGTAAAATTGTAAAAAAAAAACAAATCTGAAAAACAAACTTTCATTAACGAAGTGGTTGATTTCGAAATGTTCACGAAACAATATTGATTCTGTATTCTGCATATTCAAAAATGGTCTTTATGTTCATACATTGCAGCGATGCTACTTATATATCGCTTAATACTAATTTTGAAGTCACTATATGTCTGGGGGTTTTAATTCTTCAAATCCGACACCTCGAGCAAAAATTGTAAACATGGAACAGCGAAGTTATCTAAGTGTGCTGTGCTTATTTTTACAAAAATGCTGTTTTTTCGTGGCAATTGTTCACAGTGTTGAAATCAATTAACTAAATATAAGAGATTTTGCTGGGGAAGAAGTGTTTATAAAACTGTATTAAGTTAAGAAGATATCGCATTACAAAAAATGTTTGGTTACATTTCAAAATTTCTTCGCTTTTTTGTCATACCAAAAATTAAAATATACGTTTAACTTTGAGAACATATAAGTATTGAGCAAAGTGATCATTGCAGAACATTCTTTTACATATAAGAAATCCTTAATCATTGAAATCATTAATGAAGGGTGAATCTTCACCTTTAAAGTAGTTTGCTTGCAAAAAAGAATTGGTGAACTACGAAATAATTTTGTTCTTCGCCGTGTTTTGATAATTTAAATTTGTAAAGGAGTCAAATCTTAATTGATATCACAGCTTGTGTAGCGATCGTTTGATATATAGACAGGTTTTTCAACATGTGAAGACACATTTTGATGTGACAGACTTGTCCCCTTAGATAATGTGCGATTCTCATATCGTAATATACTTACAAACATCAGTTATTTACACGTGTGTGGTATTTTTAAACAAATGTTTTGCATTCTAGTTTACTGGCACCGGATTTTCAAACTCAATCATTTTTTTTTTAAAAATAAAAAAAAAATCTTATAATTCCTTACTAAAAATAATAATATCGCATATGTGAAAAAATATTGATTTTTTTTATATAAATATGCACTTTGTACTGTATAATATACTAACATGGTATTGAACATTTCTCTACCCGGGTCACGTAATCATCTAATTACTCAGTTCAAACGAACTTTTGCAGATTAACAGCCATCGGAATTTAAGGATATGATATCCACCTTCCAAACACCCCATCTTAGCCCGCGAAGAAATTTGCCGATCATACGATTTTTTTTTTTACTTTATTCCCATTTTTCTGTTTTTCTACCACCCTTGACTTCCGGTTTTATTCCTGTTTTTCGCCCAGTTTGTAACATGTGATTTGATTGGTCGAATGAAAAGTCAGGGATGTGATTGACCTGGCAGCTGGAGGGTTGAAACATTTTCGGCCATGGGTTTATGGGGTGCTCTTGGGGTCAAAAGCGCACTGCTGTAGAAGATTAAATGGCTTTTTAGAAGCTCTTTTGAGGGCTCTCCTGACTTTAAAATTGAAGCAAACTTGAATATTAACTGAAATAACTGAAAGCAACCAAATAAAAAAAATCAGGTCTTTTTTTTTATTTATTTATTTTTATTTTTTTTTTGGGGGGGGGGGGGTCTCTGGGGACATTATATCCGCGGAATTCCGCGAATCCGCGGACAAATCACATCCCTGAAAGTCCTCATTGGCGACGTATTTAAAATCATGTACTCAAACAAGCATAGTGATTCTGTAGCTTTGGCTGAACTGTTTTATTTTTTGTCAGAGTCATATGGATTCAGCCGTGTATTTCGTTTTATTAGACAAATCTTGCTATAAAAGTTTAAGAAATATTGCAACACAACTACATTAACAACAAACATGAAATGGTTATAGTGACTTAAATCTGACTTGTCACATTTTATAGAGAGAGCAAAATAAATAATTTCCTTATTGATAAAAGCTAGTTAAAAAGGTAACAAATCACTTAAAGTTCCAATATAGCTAATTTAAAAGACAATACATCACTAAAAGTTCCAATAGAGCTCTATAATGGAGTTTATTCATAAGAAGTTTAAAAAATGCTTTATTTTGCTGAAAAGCATCAGTAACACTTGATACTTTTAAGGGCGCCTCTTTTAAAGCATGGATCTTCATAGTTGCATTCAATAAATGATTTTGCTTTTGCTCTATAGTAATTTAAAGCTGCACTCTTACAGAGTGAATGTCTGGTAAACAGTGATATAAGACTGCTAACAAAAGATTTGAAAGTAGTTTTTCATGTTTTTGTCAGAAAATTGATGTTTTATGGTAATATTTGAATGTAGTTTTTCATATTTATGTTAGAAAATTGATGTTTTATAGTAAAAGGCATTATTAACGCTTAATTTTTTTTTAAAGATTTTGGCGTTCTTTCTAACAATTGAGAATTGTTTTATTGTAAGTTACCTTTATATTGATAACTGAATTGAAGGCTTTAATGCCAACATGAGCGTATTCTGAGACAAAAAACCATTTCATATCAGTGCCAAACTGTGAGAGTGCAGCTCTAAAGCCAAACTGATAATGCAACTGGAAAGCAATTATCCTGTAAAAACAATAGCATTATGTGCTCCCTACTAAAATGTTACAAAATGGTCTGAGAAACTAAACATTTACTATCCCTATATTAAGCTGAGGTGAAATACATATATACCTATATAGCATTAAACCTATATAACATTTCATGCATTTCTAAAGATACTATTTCAGCAACTGTAAGTATCTTTTACTGAGCAAGTACACACAGCTGGAACAAAATCCCAACTCTTGCAAAGATAAAGACGGCAGATTGTCATTATATAACCTTTTGTGGCCCGCCGCACTTCTATATATAGTTACTAATCACACAAAGTGTCGAGGGTTCACATATATTTAATGTCCAATCAATGTGTGTATGTTATAACAGTATACGGAGTAATCAAACACTCGAATACACAAATAGTCGTAGTTGAATAGTCAACACACTGAAAATAGACAATATACAATAATAAATAAATGAGAACTATAATACTTGACATATCTTACTGTTGTTATTTGATAACAGTTATTACACATCCTTATATCCAATAGTCTCATAATACTGTATTTATGTATCTAGTGGCCAGTTAACATAAATATGGATAAAACAATAAAACATTATTCAGATTACAATTCACAATTCAAGTTAATCATTTCATAAACAATTCATGTAAAACAAACATGTCTTCCACAATGACCTGTTCTGGACAAAGGCTCTCATCAAACTGGTTTTCTAAAAATAGCTTTGTCCAACCAAAACTGGTTTTGGAGTAAGTGGTCAATTTACAAAAAGGGAGATAATTGGTCAAAGGTAAGTGATAGGTTGTAAACCACTAAAATTCCACTGGGCTACAATTATTTTTTAAGTCATTGTTTCCAGGTTGTAGCGATATCATGTTAAAACTGTTAACAGCGCAATGTAACATCTCCACTGAGCCCAGATCTAGGCGGTGGGATAGGAGATAGTGCCGGTGTGTCTCACTCTGTGGAACTGCAGCCCACAAGCCTACACTTCAATATATGACCATCACGGATACTGGTGTTGCCATCCATCACTTCCCTGCAAAGATATAAAAAAATAATTTTAAAGGTTTATTTTAACCTAGCTACAACTGTACATCCATTTTAAATCTATTAATTAATGCACAAAGTGCACATTGACTTGTCGCATCTGCATTATAATAAATGTTTTGAAAATATTTTTCGGCAAAAGCTAGGGTATGTGCCTGTATAGTTGAGTGGTCTATCCATTTTCCTAAAAATTTACTTGTGTCCACAAGTAGACTCGAATCAAATTTGGGATCAATCTCTTTTGTTACTTATTCCCTATTTTTTCTACAATTATGATATCAAACATTGAACTATATATGTGAATGTGATACAGGTAAATGTAAGCATAATAATATTAATCATTTTCAGTTTCAGGAAATAAAATGTTTGGTCTCAAAACATGACCAAGTCCCTTTAAGAGCATTTTGGCAATTGCAAAGGAAATTGAGATGACATTCATTTCTGTGAGCATGCATAAAAAACAACAAAGCATAAAGTTAAACTACAAAATGTATAAATGTTATTTAATAAATATACATGTGTAAATGAACCAAACGCATGTATACACAAAAAAGACATCAATGTTTCTACAATTACATAGATTATTATTTTAACACGGCGTACTGGTAAACAGCTCTTTTTTATAAATAAAACATTTTGCACTTCTTACCTGTGAATTAAACGTTTTTGCGATGAGATCGCTGTCAAGGAAACAAGTCAATCCTGTCGTGTATATTAAGTCACTTTCCGTTGTCTCATGAAATTTCATATTCGGCTTTGATAGTATGTGTAATTCCAGAACCAGTCTGACCCGAAATAAGCACGTTCAAGTCACTCATAGCGGCATTTAATGTCAAAGACTTCTCTGTGTTTTAACACTTTCGATACAAATATTACAGTTGTTGACACTTGTACGCGAAACGTCTCGCGGAGTTTATGAACCAATGAAATGAGCCGTTATAAAACCTTACTCTGAAACCGGAAGTCAAGGGTGATAGAAAATCTAGGAAAACAGAAAAATGGGAATAAAGTAAAAAAAAATCGTATGGTAGCAAACTTCTTCGCGGGCTAAGGTGGGGTGTTTGGAAGATGGATATCATATCCTTAAATTCCGATGGCTGTTAATCTGCAGAAGTTCTTTTGAACTGAGTTTTTAGATGATTACGTGACCCGGGTAGAGAAACGTTCAATACCATGTTAGTATATTATACAGTACAAAGTGCATATTTATAAAAAAATATTTTTAAATATTTTTTCACATATGCGGTATTTTAATTTTTAGTAAGGAATTATAAGATCTTTTTTTGATTTTTTGAAAAAATGATTGAGTTTGAAAATCTGGTGCCAGTGTTCTAGTTATATCGTTTAATCATCGTTGATATATGTTTGAAGTCGGACCATCTTAACGGCATACGATAAATACTTGCTTATGAGAAAGATGTCATCTTGTTCTTCGTACCCTTGAAAATCTGCTTGCATTTTCATGTTTTTCACCCCAAAACAAAAGTGTTTAAAGCAAAGTTATTTCTTTTCTTTATTCCTGATTAATAAACATTTTAATATTTTAATATCGGACCACTTAAGCATATGAAATAAACAGAAACATTTACGCATCTGTAGCCGCTCAGGTATACCAACAACGAATAATTAACAAAAGGGACATGTATCTGTACGTAAAACATGGTTACAACGTATAACCATACTCAGTCAATACGGAGAAGGCATGTTTGCCCTTTATCAGTTCAAACATTGAACACATCATGTAAAACAGTCAATGACGGAAGTAAAAATAAACTGATAAATTTTATCTGATCATCAATTATTACTTTTAACAGAACAGGACAGAACCGAACATAATCAGATTAAGAAAGATCAGTGTAAAGCTATGTTTTGTATATTAATATTTCACTGAAAGCTCCATAATCATAAAAAAATCACAAATATTTGTAACCTACAGTTTTAAAACAAGTATATAAATGACGATACACTGGACGCACCATATTTCCAGATTTGAATCGATTATTTGAATCTGGCAGGTTATTGAGAGAGTTCATATTTCCAGATTTGTATCGATTATTTGAATCTGGCAGGTTATTGAGAGAGCTCAACCACTTTACATGAGCTTGAAGCGCAAGTATCTCAGCTGGACTTGTGAATTGTATCGCAATGTTCTATTATTAAACTCTAGTTCAAAAGAATGCTAAACTTTTTTTCAAAAGAAGCATGATTAACTAAGACATTTACCATATCTTAAAAGGACTGAGGTTACAATTACCCTAATACGCATTGCCAGAAACATTGTGGCAGTTCAGCTCTTTTGTGTGCTAAACATAGTGGATACTTGAATTTGATGTGTTGAGTTTGAAAAAGAATAATATTACTGAACGGGAAACTTTAGGTTAACAAGTAGAATGTATTCGTAAGCAAATTTGGCAAATTTGGACGTTTCTTACAATGGACGTTTCGCACCCAGATACACTTTGGATGTTACAATCATGCCTCGCTTCTTTTAGGCTTCTTTCAAATCCATTGTCAAATTTAATTACGACGTTCCATAGCCACTTGAAACATTTACCTTGGACACTTCGTCTAAATATATATCAATTTCTGGTTAGTAAATTTAATCTAACACAAACTTTTCAAATATAAGCCATAACATGGGCACATTTCACACTCTCTTCAGTACTTTCAGTACTTTGATTTGCAAGATATATTACTGCTCCGTGGTTATAGCTTAGTGGCTAGGTTGTCCATACATCTATTAATGCTTCATGGTTATTGCTTAGTGACTATGTTGTCCAGAGATATATTACTGCTGCATGGTTATAGCTTAGTGAGTATGTTGTTCAGACATCTATTACTGTTTCATGGTTATAGCTTAGTGGCTATGTTGTCCAGACATCTGATACTGCTTCGTGGTTATAGCCTAGCGGCTATGTTGTCCAGACATCTATTACTGCTTCATGGTAATAGCTTAGTGACTATGTTTGGTGTTCAGACATCTATTATTGCTTCGTGGTTATAGCTTAATGGCTATGTTGTCCAGACATCTATTACTACTCCATGGTGATAGCTTAGTTGTTATGTTGTCCAGAAATCTATTACTGCTTCGTGGTTATAGCTTAGTGCTTACATTGTCCAGACATAAATTATTGCTTCTTGGTTATAGCTTGATGACTTTGTTGTCCAGACATATAATACTGCTTCATGGTTATATCTAAGTGACTATGTTTGTTGTTCAGACATCTATTGCTGCTTCATGGTTATATCTTAGTGACTATGTTTTCCAAACATCTATTGCTGCTTCATGGTTATAGCTTTGTGACTATGTTGTCCAGACATATATTACTGCTTCATGGTTATATCTTAGTAACTATGTTTTCCAGACATCTATTGCTGCTTCATGGTTATATCTTATAGTGACTATGTTTTCCAGACATATATTACTGCTAAATGGTTATAGCTTAGTGACTATGTTTGTTGTCCAGAAATTTATTACCGTTCATGGTTATAACTTAGCGACTATGTTTTCCAGACATCTATTGCTGCTTCATGGTTATATCTTATAGTGACTATGTCGTCAAGACATATAATACTGCTTCATGGTTATAGCTTAGTGACTATGTTTATTGTCCAGGCATCTATTACTGCTTCGTAGTAATAACTTAGTGACTATGTTGTCCAGACATATATTACTGCTAAATGGTTATAGCTTAGTGACGATGTTTGTTGTCCAGACATATATTACTACTTCGTGGTAATAACTTAGTGACTATGTTGTCCAGACATATATTACTGCAACATGGTTATAACTTAGTGACTATGTTGTCCAGACATATATTACTGCAACATGGTTATAACTTAGTGACTATGTTGTCCAGACATATATTACTGCTTCATGGTTATAGCTTAGTGACGATGTTTGTTGTCCAGACATATATTACTGCTTCGTGGTAATAACTTAGTGACTATGTTGTCCAGACATATATTACTGCATCATGGTTATAACTTAGTGACTATGTTGTCCAGACATATATTACTGCATCATGGTTATAACTTAGTGACTATGTCGTCCAGACATCTATTACGGCAGCATGGTTATAGCTTAGTGACTATGTTGTCCAAGCATATATTACTGCATCATGGTTATAACTTAGTTACTATGTTATCCAGACATATATTACTGCTTCATGGTTATAGCTTAGTGACTATGTTTGTTGTCCAGACATCTATTCCTGCTTCGTGGTTATAACTTAGTGACTATGTTGTCCAGACATATATCACTGCATCATGGTTATAGCTTAGAGACTATGTTGTCCAGACATATATTAGTGCTTCATGGTTATAGCTTAGAGACTATGTTTTCAAGACATACATTACTGCATCGTGGTTATGGCTTAGAGACTATGTTGTCCAGACATATATTACTGCTTCATAATTATAGCTAAGAGACTATGTTTTCAAGACATCTATTACTGCTTCATGTTTATAACTAAGTGGTTATGTTGTCCAGATATATATTAGTCGGTAATCAGAATCTTTGCAAATAACCAAAATAACTATATTAGTTAAAAAATGAACTTGACGTCATTCGGTTGCACCATCTGGGTCCACTCAACCGATTTTTAAATGTAAAAACATCGAGGTAAAATCCGTATAGCTTGATGACATTTTTCACTTAAAGCTGCACTCTCACAGATTTACCGTTTTGACATCTCTTTTTATTTTTGTCTTGGAATGAGCCAATTTCTGCGTAAATATCTACAAACCAGAGATATAAGCTTGCTGACAAAAGATCAGATCACAGATTTTCATATTTCGTTCGAAATTTATTGTTTAATGGCCCAAAGCGTTACTAACAGTTTAAGAAAAATGCATTAAACATCATTTTTTGAGCTTAAATATGAAAATCTGCGATCCGATGTTTTGTTAGCAGTCATATATCACTGGTTTTCTTGCACTTCTGCATAAATTGGCTCGTTTCAAGACAAAACATAAAACAGTTGTCAAAACGTTTAATCGGTGAGAGTGCAGCTTTAAAGAGGTTTCATGTACAGTGTCTACGTATGTTTGGATGGCTCTCGTATTGACCGCCTACATGTTTGTGATTACACTAAACTAACAATCAAATTACTATTTATATTTTTCAGATTTTAACATTAAAGTATATATCAAATCAAGATAAAACAAATGGATATCAATCTTTTCGTTTGAAAACACTAAACATTATATCGTATTTAGTATTTAACTATTGTTTAATGCATTTTGTTTCTTCATTATCATTCACATGTTATATGTTTTGGATTCGTGTATCTGTAATTGTACAAAAAACTGGACCTAAATATAAACGTGTATTAAGTAGAGATAGCCAATCGGACCATTTCTCCACTTACCTGTAACACCTGTAACAATTGTTAGACACCCATGGAAAAGAATATTGTGCAATATGTTATTTTTCAATTTAAATCAAATTGGGTGTCTTTTAACTAATCTTTGAATCTGGGGCACTAAAACTATATATGATTCATACTGAGGTGAGATCTATTAAGACCTTGAAAATACTTTCAAAAGTATTGGGGCGTGCGGTGTTGTTCGGTGTCACTTATCAAACCTCTCACCTCATTCAATGAACGCAGTATCAACTCTGTTAGGGGAATTGGTCCAGTAGCGAGAAGACCTAGGAAAGGCATAACACATTGTTGACAGCATGTTGACAAGACTTATCTTAGACCAGCCATGTAGAGTAATCCATGTACGACCAGCCATGTAGAGTAAGCCATGTACGACCAGCCATGTAGAGTAAGTCATGTACGACCAGCCATGTAGAGTAAGCCATGTACGGCCAGTCATGTAGGGTAAGCCATGTACGGCCAGCCATGTAGAGTAAGCCATGTACGACCAGCCATGTAGAGTAATCCATGTACGACCAGCCATGTAGAGTAAGCCATGTACGACCAGCCATGTAGAGTAAGCCATGTACGACCAGCCATGTAGAGTAAGACATACACGACCAGCCATGTAGGGTAAGACATACACGGCCAGCCATGTAGGGTAAGCCATGTACGGTCAGCCATGTGGGGTAAGACATACACGGCCAGCCATGTAGGGTAAGCCATGTACGGCCAGCCACCCATGTAGGGTAATCCATGTACGGCCAGCCATGTAGGGTAAGACATACATGGCCAGCCATGTAGGGTAAGCCATGTACGGCCAGCCATGTAGTGTAAGACATACACGACCATCCATGTAGGGTAAGACATACACGGCCAGCCATGTAGGGTAAGCCATGTACGGCCGGCCATGTAGGGGAAGTCATGTTCGGCCAGCCATGTAGGGTAAGACATGCAAGGCCAGTCATGTAGGGTAAGTCATGTTCGGCTAGCCATGTAGGGTAAGACATGTACGGCCAGCCATGTAGGGGTTTTACCAAATGCTCCTTCTTAGTGTCACGTAACTACAACAACTGCTTGATTCGATTAGATTACCATTTATGTTAATTACACCTGACCAAGCATCCCATGTGTGTACTGTAGGGACTGACTGCACAATTGTCGTTTAAGTCAATCGTTATGATGGAGTCTTTGTTTATTTTACCAATAAATTAGTGACATTATGTTATTACTTCATTTCATAGTTTGGTATCAAGGTATCTGCTCTTTATTTTGGCTCGTTTTCATAACTGGAAGAAGTGTAGACTCGTGGTGTTTCATTACTCTGCCCACCAGAAGTTTTGAGATAAGGGTGAGAGTGTTAATTTCATTTGCATTACAACGAACGATTTTTATTTATAGTGATACACCAAGTCATGAATTACAATACCAATAAAGTTTATAAATTATTAATAAGAGTCCTTCCCATTTTGCTTTCAACAAATAAGAGTCATTCACTGTTATGCAAATTTGAAATGAACACATTACTTACTGTACCGGTTAAGCATTTATAAAGAAATTGTTGTTTAAAGTACACTAGCTTTGCAAAAGTCAACATATTATGGGTTTCCATATTTTCTAACCAGAAATAAGTCAACATGTTTACCGCATCGTGTGCCTGCAACAGGCCAAGGTCATGGTCAATGTCAAGGAGCGTAAGTCCACACATATTGTTGGTCAAATAAATGTTAGAATATAACCTCCACTTTCAGCCAATGGAATTTCAGATAGGCAACCATTATGTAGTAGACTTAATCATTAAAATGTTTAACTTTCGCGCGTGTTTAAAGGTCCGCCTACTGCCAATCATCCGATACACACTCCCTGCGTCTGATTTAACGTTGTCAATGTATCATACATATTTTTCTTCATGTCATCTACCTATTCCATAAATTGTCCTAAAATGTTACACATGTATATTGTACGTTCGAGGTGTCACCTTCATAAGTGACAGAAAGAAAAAATAGAGAGAAAATCTGGTCGAATTATACAGCATGATATTGAGTTTTTTCCGAGCATGACGTAAATATGCGATTATGAATAGCTTCAAGGGATCTGTGCATTGATAGAATGCTTTAAGTGTCATAATGAAAATAATACATGCAGTAATCTTTAAAACGCCTATTAAGTCAAGTCATTACAAGGGAGAACAAATTCCGCCCTTTATTTACCATGTCCTCGCATGCACGGCGTTGTGAACAATTTTCTAAACGGCAGATCAAATGCTAGTATTATTAAAACTGCGAGCGAAATATGCTGAGTACATGCTATTTTATTCAGTGTTGTGTTGTTCCTAGTAACCTGATACTGGGTCCATGTTCACAAACGTACGGGTCTGAGTTTGACACTCATCCTGTCAACAGCCTTGTCTTTAGACTCGAGCCACCACCACTGGCATCGCCGGATAGATTCGCAAATAATCATTTAAAAGCGCTCTTATAATTAATAATCTATTAACAAAACAGTCATAGTTCCATTTTGCATTGAATACAAGCGCCAAATTAACCATTAGTCATTTAATATTTGGTTTCATTAAATGAGTTATCTTTAACCTCGCGCATGCGCACTGACTAAAATAAAGACATTAGCGCACATTTCGCACTGAACACTAAGAAATCCAGCATTCTATATTTGGTCCTCTAACAATTAGCCGGTTTTCCAATTTAATCGTTTAAAACTCCGAAAATCAACAGGAACGATTTCATAATACTGGTCTAAGGTTTTTTTGCTACTGGATCTAATCATGTTAAGTATCTTCATGCTTTTGCTTTTTTGTAGAAGTAGTGTTAGAAGTAGTGTCCAAGTGAAAAAACCCGTTTCCTTTTAAACAATTATTCAAAATGAGGGTCAAAACTTAATTTGCTATGACAATTAAATGACTGATTTTTTAACGCAGTATTTAACAGACTCTCTAAATCGGGGTGATTTGTGAAGACGCATTTAAAGCAATAAACATCGTGGTGGAAACTCTGAACAAAGTTGGTAGCAGAATTCTTTGTCAACCAGCTTAAGGCGGATCTGACAAAGCGATACCTTTGTCGCCTGTATTTCCACTCCGAGGTGACACTGGAGTCAAGGTGTGCTCTCTGTTTACTCACCAATCCCCTAATTCTGGATACAGCGACATTTCTCAGATCCAGAGTAACTCTATTTTACATGTCGGCGTTTCCTTAGTACGCAAAAATGCAGGCAAAGGTATTTTAATTAGGTTTCGTATCTATTTGGTTCTTAGTTATTTGAATACTTTTACCATTTTGATGTCGCGTAATATTAGTAAGAATTAATATATATGTTAACGAATGTCAAAAGTTTATCTTTTACGTTTATCAAAATATAATCTAACCTTAAGATCTATTCAAATATCTGGTTAAAACTAGTTTTTTAATCAGTAAGAGTGTGAAATATAATTTTCAAATATGATTAGTTTTGATAGATGTAATGATATGATTTATGATGACCGTCTTATGCACAGTGAGAATATATCAAAAAATTAAAAATTATTCCGATGCATGCATGGAAAATTACAAAAAAAACGTGCCCCGGTTTATAACGTTACTGACGCTTGCTATTTGGCACGTTTTCGACCGATTTTTGGTCATTAGAAAAATCAGCATTTTCTGATTATTTGTTTTCTTCAAATAGATGCTGTCAATAACAGCGTAGAACGTATATGGTAGGAAACATTTTAGAAACATAAACTAAAACCTATGTTTCCGAGCGGCCTCAATGATACCTTTGTTTCCGAGTGTTTCCGAGCGGCCTCAATGAACGCTATGTTTCCGAGCGGCCTCAATGAACGCTATGTTTCCGAGCGGCCTCAATGATAGCCTCAATGTTTCCGAGCGGCCTCAATGATACCTTTGTTTCCGAGTGTTTCCGAGCGGCCTCAATGATACCTATATTTCCGAGCGACCTCAATGATACCTTTGTTTCCGAGTGTTTCCGAGCGGCCTCAATGATATCTATGTTTCCGAGCAGCCTCAATGATACCTTTGTTTCCGAGCGGCCTCAATGATACCTTTGTTTCCGAGTGTTTCCGAGCGGCCTCAATGATATCTATGTTTCCGAGCGGCCTCAATGATACCTTTGTTTCCGAGCGGCCTCAATGATACCTCTGTTTCCGAGTGTTTCCGAGCGGCCTCAATGATACCTATGTTTCCGAGCGGCCTCAATGATACCTATGTTTCCGAGAGGCCTCAATGATAGCCTCAATGTTTCCGAGCGGCCTCAATGATACCTATGTTTCCGAGTGTTTCCGAGCGGCCTCAATGATACCTATGTTTCCGAGCGGCCTCAATGATACTTATGTTTCCGAGCTTCCTCAATGATACATATGTTTCCGAGCGGCCTCAATGATACCTATGTTTCCGAGCGGCCTCAATGATACATATGTTTCCGAGTGTTTCCGAGCGGCCTCAATGATACCTATGTTTCCGAGCGGCCTGAATGATACATATATTTCCGAGTGGTCTCAATGATACCTATGTTTCCGAGCGGCCTCAATGATACCTATATTTCCGAGCGGCCTCAATGATACCTTTGTTTCCGAGTGTTTCCGAGCGGCCTCAATGATACCTATGTTTCCGAGCGGCCTCAATGATACCTTTATTTCCGAGCGTCCTCAATGATACCTATGTTTCCGAGCGGCCTCAATGATACCTATGTTTCCGAGCGGCCTCAATGATACCTATGTATCCGAGTGTTTCAGAGCGGCCTCAATGATACCTATGTTTCCGAGCGTCCTCAATGATACCTATGTTTCAGAGCGGCCTCAATGATACCTATGTTTCCGAGCGGCCTCAATGACACCTATTTTTCCGAGTGTTTCAGAGCGGCCTCAATGATACCTATGTTTCCGAGTGTTTCATAGCGTCCTCAATGATACCTATGTTTCCGAGCGGCCTCAATGATACCTATGTTTCCCAGCGGCCTCAATGATACTTATGTTTTCGAGCGGCCTCAATGATATCTATGTTTGTGAGCGGCCTCAATGATACCTTTATTTCCTAGCGGCCTCAATGATACCTATGTATCCGAGTGTTTCAGAGCGGCCTCAATGATACCTATGTTTCCGAGCGTCCTCAATGATACCTATGTTTCAGAGCGACCTCAATGATACCTATGTTTCCGAGCGACCTCAATGACACCTATTTTTCCGAGTGTTTCAGAGCGGCCTCAATGATACCTATGTTTCCGAGTGTTTCAGAGCGTCCTCAATGATACCTATGTTTCCGAGCGGCCTCAATGATACCTATGTTTCCGAGCGGCCTCAATGATACCTATGTTTTCGAGCGGCCTCAATGATACCTATGTTTCTGAGCGGCCTCAATGATACCTTTATTTCCTAGCGGCCTCAATGATACCTATGTTTCCGAGCGTCCTCAATGATACCTATTTTTCCGAGCGGCCTCAATGATACCTATGTTTCCGAGCGGCCTCAATGATACTTATGTTTCCGAGCGGCCTAAATGATAACTATGTTTCCGAGCGGCCTCAATGATACCTATGTTTCCGAGCGGCCTCAATGATACCTATGTTTCAGAGCGGCCTCAATGATACCTATGTTTCAGAGCGGCCTCAATGATACCTATGTTTCCGAGCGGCCTCAATGATACCTATGTTTCCGAGCGGCCTCAATGATACCTATGTTTCCGAGCGGCCTCAATGATACCTATGTTTCCGAGCGGCCTCAATGATACCTTTGTTTCCGAGTGTTTCCGAGCGGCCTCAATGATACCTATGTTTCCGAGCGGCCTCAATGATACCTATGTTTCCGAGCGGCCTCAATGATACATATGTTTCCGAGCGGCCTCAATGATACCTATGTTTCCGAGCGGCCTCAATGATACCTATGTTTCCGAGCGGCCTCAATGATAGCCGTCTCGATGTTATTAAATACGTTTTTATTACACAGTTTCTTAAAGGTTAGTTTATTTATTTGAATTTTAATACTTTAATTCTCAAATTTATGTGTCCATATCATATTTCTGTTTCTGGTTTTGCCGTTAAACGATATGCAGTAATGAAACAGTGTATGACGTTGACGTCATTTCCGTTCTATGTGTGTTTATTTATCTTCTGATGAAGACGTAACGTTTTGATATAAAAGTTAAAAAACACATAACGCATGTGTGTGTGAGAGCTTTTACATATTATTGAAAAAAGGAAGAAGAATACAATTCAAATCTCAAATTTCAAATCTCCTATGATCATTGCACTGAACCAGCAAACTATTTGCTTGTGGCCTGTTTGCGGGCAGCCGTGTTAGCGTTTCCGCGCTGTGCAAGAATTGGCCAAATATATCTGCCTCGGTTGGCACTTGGATCCATGTCCCGGTCATAACGTTACTGACGCTAGCAAAGCATCTACCATTGTTCTAGTGAGTCTGATACTTTGATTTGATTTTCGGAAATCGCTTATTCCGGTATGTTTTATTATGAGTATCATTTGTATTCAATGTTGCATTGTCATTATGTAGCATCCGTAACAATATTTCAAACTAACTTTTGTTTGCAAATTTATGAATAAGTCTAATAAATTGTATAGCTGAAAGGAGGAAATAAAGATATTGTACACATCTATGTATTTTTAACGTACGTAAAGTCTTAAGTATAGTAAGGTTTGATTTATTACTACTGCAACTATTAAGTTTATTTAAATAAGTTCTTGATATATCACTTTGATTTTATCTTCATTTATTATAAATATTTTTTGCGACAATAATGCTTAACTTTGGAAGACTGTCTGATTGATCCATCTTACAGCATCATTACAGTCGGGCTAGAACTAGGATTTATTTTTGGTCCCAGATTTGGGCTAATCTTTAACCAAACGTTGAGGTAGCGAGTGTTCATGATAATCAAGTGTATATATATGTGTAAAAACAAACACCTTATCTATCTCGTTATGAACAGTTTGTCAACTTGTATCTGAAAGACAGTGCAATCACTTGTTTGATAATAGTAGTAATCAACTACTAGATGCATTTCATAAATTATTCTTAGATATTTAATAATCTAATGCAGTTTTAATTGAAGCTTGAATTTCGCTTGAATTTATCAGTGAAACGTTCGGTTAAGCTTTATTTAAAATGTGTCATACCCTAATCTATCAGATACGTATACATCTGCAAAACAGAATCAGTTAACTGGAACATATAAGAATGCAAGGACTATATATATAAGGAGTTGATTGAGACGCGGAGTGCTTGTTTCAGTTCAACTCTCGCCATGAGTAGGTTCATAAGAAACAAGGATGGATTTGGAAGTTAGGAGCTTATGTTATTAGTAGGTATATCGGGGTTGGATGTCTGCCGACAAATCCATGTAGGGGGAGATGGCACTTATTTATCCCAGGAGGGAGGTATTAATCAATGAATCCAGGAGGGGGTGGGGATTCACTCATTGATTGTAGGAGGGAGGTCGCACTCAACGTGCATTAGGAAATGACGCTAAGCAGAAAAAACGTTTTATAGAAGACAATATGAAATTAAAATTGTTTGGGGTTTGTGTAGTTTCTTGTTCGCTCACCTTCCGCGGTATTGTATGCGATTGCAGGTTTTCTTCTTATTTACGAACCTTTTTTATAGGTTTATTTTTCGTTTTGTCTGAAATATTTGTAACCAAAATTAATTGACGACTAACTTGTTGCGCATTTTCAAATTATAAGTGTTGCAAGATTGATGTTATGGAAAAAATATGTTAACATTCACCAAATATTCGACATATTTTACTCTTATAGAATACGGCGTTTGATAGAGACGTTATCTAGCTATGCTGGTAGTTTAGCCATGATCTACGTCAAGCGCAAGGACGGGTGTTATCTTAAAACATATATCTCCCTCTATTTATCTAACATCATTTACTTGTTAAATTCAGGTCAATAAGCTAAATTGCGATGACCGGTTATATGTAACGTGTGTGGATGTGATATATTATTTTGTATGAAAATCATGCTTGTGCCTATATGGGGTGGACATGACTAGGGATGTCGCGGCCTTTGAGGTAGGATGCGCTGTATACGGTGCATTTTAAGACTGGAAACATTGTCACAGTGCCGCTGTTCTCATAGGGCTGCAAGTGTTACCAAGTTTTATTACAATGTTCTCCACTTTCTTTATTCGACAGAGGGTGTAAATCATAGATACAGCACTATGGCCTTATTGTAAAAAAATAGTATAACTGGGACATTTGCGTATATAAAGTGGTTATTAATGTGTGATAACTATTGTTTTACTATCATGGCATACTGCTGAACATTTATCATCAAAGCGGCTGTGTAAAATATAGTCAGAGTCAGTGAAAATTGTATAGCATGTCTCTAAACTGGTGAGTTTTTGGGGAAATCGAGCTTAATAATAATACACCAGTCAATTGTAACCACGGCCCCCCAGGGTCGGGGGTATACCAGAGATAGCCGGGGAAATGGGCCGTGTTTTTACCTTTCAGGTGGCCCCGCAGTGCCGGGTGAATGCGGTGGTTTTGTCTTCGCTTTAAATTTAGCGGGGAATGGGCCTTATCTAGGGGGCATTTGGCGGGGATTTTACCATCTGTTCGTCCCCGCAGGGCGAGGATTTTAGCCGGGGTTGGCTGGACCGAAAGTCAAAGTCCCCGCTATTCCCCGGACCCGATGGGGGGGGGGGCGTGGTTACAATTGACTGGTGCATAAGACGAAACGTGACCATGCTATTACCCACTAAACTGATGGGTGCAGGAGTTACTTAAATTTGTTACTGATTCTACAAAGGCACCTCTGGTTCAACATTGACACGCATGGGTACCGTTTGTTTGGCCTGTTTAAAACTGTTGATTGATTTACAAAAAAAACGAGTTTCACTTGGCCCCGGTTTGGTTTTGTTTTCTCTCATACGATATGTCTCTCTGCAGGTTGCGGACGCTCCAAGCGACGAATATAGCACATATTCTCCGCTGTTAGCGCTAACTGACAACGGAAGTACTTCGTCCCAAGTCTGGATCCATATGTCTGGAAAAAGAGCCACTGAAATTTCTAATGTGTCTAGAATTTCCGATGACGATTCCGAAGGTTGCTGCTACATGTTAAGAATGGCTACGAGCATTGAAGATATCCGTTCACCTTTTTTTTGGAAGGCGGTGTTCGCCGAGTTTATTGGAACCTTTATTCTTGTATTGACTGCTATCGGATCGACCGTGCAGGGCTGGCACGATGATCCCTTGGACGTTGTGCAGATCGCACTCTCGTTCGGCCTTTGTGTCGCCACTTCCGTGTGGATCGTGGGTCACGTTAGCGGTGGCCACATTAACCCGGCCGTCACGTGTGCCATGCTGATCACGCGCCGGGTGAGCCTCATCCGCGCCATTATGTTTATCATCGCTCAGTGCCTCGGTTCAATCGCCGGTGCCGGCCTCCTGAAGGCGCTTACACCCTCGGCTCAGTGGGGCGGCCTCGGTACCACGACGCTCAACGAGGGGATGACGCCGGCCATGGGTTTTGGCGTGGAGTGCTTCATCACGATGTTCCTAGTGTTGACGGTGTTCGCGGCCTGTGACACTAAGCGGACGGACCTGGGCGGCAGCTTTCCGCTTTCCATTGGTTTCTCAGTCACCATGGGTCACCTCTGGGCGGTAAGCAAAACTATTAGTCTCATATTTATATATCTTATGTTTATGTCCTAAGTAGGTCTGATTTTATCGAGAAAACCTGTCATCCGTCTATCCACGTACCTTCGACCCTTATATCAACAAAACTGTACGTTTAGTGGTGTTTTGTTTTAATATTGGTAACTTCGAAATTGGTGTTGAACGGAATAAAGGGTCAACTGCATCTCAGACTGATCTTGACCTAAAGAGTAAAATATGAATGGTTTCATTTTCCAATTAATCTGATCGTCGAATCAAAACAGCCAGAGTTCACTTTTACCATTTAGTCAAATCTCAGTAATAGTTCGATAACATGAATTAAAATCTTAATACATTAAGAATGGGCGATGTGAGCGTAGTGAATTCCGGTCATCTAACACACATAGAATACAATCATTGTCAGCGCAAAATCTGAAGCAGGGAGTTTGTATCGGAAGAGTGGCAGTGGGCGGACCTTCAACACTCGCGAAAGTTGAAATTCTTAATGATTAAGCCTACTACTTAATGATTGCCTATCTGCAATTTCATTGGCTGTAAATGTAGACGTGTGGTATACTAAAGATGCTTATTGGCTATGCGTAGCCCTGTAATATATTAGGTGTCCCGTTTTGGCTTTTCGCTTGGGTTATTATGAATCTGAAATAACACACTTTGGTCGCCAGCCTTAGGTAGTTCCCTGTTGACACTATGGTGCGGTGAATGAACCTCAGTATCTAAGTCGTGATGTCCTGGCAAAGTGTTCCCTGGCATGGCGCGTGCAGGTCTGGATCTCCCAGTATAGCGTGCACGTGCAACCCCCACATTCCCCCGTCACCGTCCTATCTACCCGCCTGTCACCATATCTACCCCAGATGGGTCAATATCGATAATTGCAGTTATGCAACTATGATAACCGAGTGAAGTCTTACATGTTAAACTGATTGACATTTCAACGTTTCTAGGTTAACTTTGACTGCTTGATATCTCAGTTGAATAATATAAATAATGGTCGCGGTTACACACAATTGATTGAGTTATCATCGTTGAGTGTAAGGACAGAAAGGCTACAGTGTGCACAGTCATGGTGAAAGATCATCATACAGACGACATACTTTATACTAGTTGATGTATCTACCTATACATGTATTGTTATTAAAGTAAGCTATCCTTTTCAACGGTTATCAGTTAAACATTGATCCTTGTATGTTACACTGACATTGGGTTTAACCGTCTTATCCAACCTTGTTAAACTAGGAATTTAAAAAAAAAAGATAAAGACGAGTACTTGCATCCATTTAAAGCTCCAATCTCATAGAATGAACGTTTGACATTTTTCTTTTTTTTTGTCTTGAAACTAGCCAATTTTTGCGACAACGTATGGAAATCAGTGATACAAGACTGCTGACAAAAATCAGATAGCAGGTTTTTCATATTTATGTTCAAAACTTGATGTTTTTTGTAAGCTAGTTCTCCCGTAGGTGCATTAACCTTGATTTTTTCCGCCAATGAAATTGCATATAGGCAATCATTAAATACTTGGCTTAATCGTTAAGAACTTCATTTTTGTGGCTGTTTTAAGGTACGACAAACTTTCGCCAAGTTTAAAGGTCGCGAAACATCCGATACGCACTCCCTGCGTCAGAATTTGCGCTGACAAAGTGTCAGCCATTGAGGTTGTATTCTAAGTCAGTTAGATAATCTGAAGTAATATCTTAAAGATTAAGACGGTCTTGTTCACTACGATTACTCCTCCCATTCTTAATCATTAAGATTTTCCTTCATGTCATCTAACTATAACATTTATCACAATGATCCTCGAGTATTTATTTTTATAGTAGTTTATTCAATATTGAGTGTATGATAATGAATATTCTTGTGTGCGTTTTTGAGGCCCCAGCAAAAATTGGACGGGGACGCATACATAATTGCCCTTGTCCGTCCGTGCGTTTGTACTGTATTATGCGAACTTGCGTCGCTCAAAAGTCCAAAAATGTTCACTTCAGTCATGAAATCTTGGTGAAATGTAATTTAGGTGATGAAGTTTTGCACCTGGGGTTTTGTTTCCCGTTGCACTTAGTAAAATCAGAGTTATGGTCATTGAATTAGCAAAAATTGGCATTTCTGGACTTGTGTCGCCCAAAGCCCCCAAACATTGATTACATAGAATACATAGATGCATGGAACCTTTGAAGAATTTTAATGGAGTGTTGTTTTCTTATTTTTTTCTTTTAATTGTTAATGTTTCTTCATGCTACCTACATTAAATATATTGCACTTAAAAATTGGATTGTGTTATTAAGCTTTATGGGCAAATTGATGATTTCATTAATCTCGACTCAGATATTCTATTATACATTTCTATTTTATACTTTAAGCCCTGTGTAAATCCTCTGCTGTAAATCTTTCATGTGAAATTCATATTAAACTAAAACAAATATTAAAATTGCACAAAGTTCAGAGATACAAACGAGTTGAACTTCATGAAATAGTACTTTGGTGATAGCTTGTCCACAAACCTTTAAAAGTTTCCCTAAATGTTGGCAACCTGTTAACATGCTACAAATATCAAATCATATCACTCTAGTACTAGGCTAAAAAAGCTCGACGATAATATCACCGTCTTTATTTATTTATTTATTTATTTATTTATTTATTTATTTATTTATTTATTTATTTATTTATTTATTTATTCGTTCGTTCGTTCGTTCGTTCGTTCGTTCGTTCGTTCGTTCATTCATTCATTCATTCATTCATTCATTCATTCATTCATTCATTCATTCATTCATTCATTCATTCATTCATTCATTCATTCATTCATTCATTTATGTATTCATTCATTTATTTATTTACCATATTTCAGAAAACGTTCATAGTATTATTCATTATCATTTTTGAATATAATGTATGTCTATTTTTGTTGCATGGCAGATCAGGATTATATGCTACAATTGAGAAATTGAAAATTGAAAAAAAACAAAACATTAAAAACTTGATATTTCTTTCAATTACATTAAATAACTCTATGCTTGTATATATTAACATTTAGCACTTGATGCGATATGATTTTGGTAGCACAAAAATTGTTTTGTGGCATATTAGTTTCATTTCCAATGAATTCCAACTTTGCAGTATTTCAAGGGCAACAAGCCAGTTATGTAAGAATCTGTGTTAAATATATACACCAAGGGCGGGTCCATAATTTGAAGCGTTTGAAAACAATACGGCTAGAATGCTGTTAAAACAAAGTTTTAGTTCAAATCTGGATGGTTCAATGTTACGCAGAATATCATCACATTTTAAGCAATTAAATTATTAGAATCGGGATGTGAAACATTTTTTTTTTTATTAATTATGGCTAAATGTCTTAAGCCGAATATTTAATGAAAGCACTATATCATACAATAGTGGTGCGTTTATCTGGTAGTAAAAATATAATTTCGCTTGCCTATTTGTCATTCGACACTAGTAATTTCCAAAATAATGTAACGGCTTCTTACCCCTAAAACGTCTTGGTTGGTATATGTTTGTGAAGCTTCCTAAGTCACCTTGTATGTAGTATTAGGATGAACATATGAAAATCGGAACTACGATAACTCTCATGTTTTAACCATGTGCAAGGGGTCCCTCCATTGTGCTATTATTAAGTTGAATGCCCACTGGGCTCGAAATGATCCTGAATCACTGTTCATATGGATCATTTGTAGGACCAAAGTAAACCAAATCATAAGCATGAACGTAAGAGTGTCCCCAAAACACACCAAACCAATTTGGCCTGTACCACTCTTTGTTTCAGCCCATTACAAATTGAAACCCACCTTAAGCCTTTGACCTGCTGCATGAATCCAATATATGTAAGAATGTGTGAATTACCAGTCTTATGAAGTAGGGTTTGTGTTGCGTATTGCAGGTTGAGTATTGTGGGTCGAGCATGAACCCCGCCCGGTCCCTGGGACCCGCTGTCGTCATGGATATCTGGGACGACCACTGGGTGAGTAGTATGAGTTATGCTTATAGAAGCTAACATTTGAACATGTCTGGTCAGGTTCTAGATTTCAAATATGTCAATCAAGTACAAGAAATAGTTTTATATGGTCGCGGTTATGAACGCTAACGTTGAGTTAATACATACGTATGCATAATTATGATTATGTGAGTGTGTGTGTGTGTGAGAGTGGGGGGGGGGGGGGGGGGGGTTAAGATGAGCAAGCGTGGAGTTGATACGTGAAAATCGACCAAATCAAAATGTTTCTTACATAAACCAATAAAATACTTGCAGCTTTACTGGGTCGGCCCCATCACTGGTGGAGTGATCGCCGGACTCATTTACGACAATGTGTTCGCCGCGAACGCGTCTCTAAGGAAGGCACGTGACTTAATGATGTCGGCCAAGTTCGAGGACGAGAAGTACCCCGCCAAGAAGCCCGTGGTCCGCGTACTGGATGATGAGTACGAGGCTGAGGCCATGACAAACACTGTCTGACAGTTAACGAGCTATATTTAACCAGAATTGTTCGTTGCTTAGGTTCATGAGTCAAACATTATATGCAATTCTTACGTTGCAGCAAGACTACCATGTTCCAATAGCTCCTTATACCTACTACGTATTATATCCACTCAATAGTCCTGATAGAAAATGTGTACGTTTCATTAAGTGAAAGCAGCATTACATTCCCCCGGATGCCTGGTATTTCGACACCATTTTCCTGGATGTGCGTTCTTTCCACTAGAATTCTAGCAGTTTGAAAAATGAATGATTCGAAAAATGAAGTAATCATTTTTGTAGTTCTACTGGCAGATATTTTCTTTTCAAACTGAAGCCAGAAGGACAGTAATATTGCAGATCGTTCAAACATTTTCCTGTTCATTAAAAACTGTTATGAGTGAAGACACTGTGTATATATATATAATGTGTGTACGATGTCTTGTCATTATGTTAAAACTGTTATGAGTGAAGACACTGTGTATATATATATAATGTGTGTACGATGTCTTGTCATTATGTTAAAACTGTTCTAACATTTCCATTCATGTATGTATATATATGTACCCAACCAAGAATATCTAGTATAATGTAAATGTAAATATACCCGTTATTTATGCATTCTCTTGTTATTTGGATAACGCTTATCAAATAAACAGAATCAGGAAACTATCATGTTCTTGGGTCTTGCCTTACATTTAAAACAGGAATTAAATGCCGGTGAATGCAATGTCCGAAACCCATTTTAAACAACACCTTCGCTGGTCTGTTTTCTGCAAAACACGTCGGCAATGAGGCTAATAACGCATTATTGCAATAAGCACTGTCTTACTTTACGGAAACGAAATTAACATTTCAATATGTACGTGAAGTTAGCGGCCTAGCGGCCTAGCGGCCTAGCGGCGTGAAGTTAGCGGCCTAGCCGCCTAGCGGCGTGAAGTTAGCGGCCTAGCGGCGTGAAGTTAGCGGCCTAGCGGCCTAGTGGCCTAGCGGCGCAATATGGTATCTTATTTCAAAGTATGAATATATGCCTATTCTTCTTAAACAATGATAAATTAACTGATTTTGTGCACGAAATATTAATTTCAAGCCATTTTCAAAATATTTTTCAAAAAAGGTTATCAAACATTTTTCTATTTAATAGCATGCAAACATGCCTGCTCTGCTAACAAAATGATATATTTGCTGTTTATATGCACCAATCATCAGTCTGAAGCGATTTTCAACATTTTTTCCAAGAAGTCAATCAAGCGATCCAGCGGCCTAGCGGCGTGAAGTTAGCGGTCTAGCGGCCTAATATGGATTTTTTTTCAAAGTACGAATACATGCCTTTTCTTCTTAAACAATGATATATTAACTGTTGTTGTGCACAAAATATAAATTTGAAGGGATTTTCAACATTTTTTTCAAAGTTGATAAAACATTTTTTCCATTCAAAGCATGCAAACTTGTCTGCTCTTCTAAAGCAATGATATATTTGCTATTTATATGCACCAATCATCAGTCTGAAACGATTTTCAACATTTTTTCCAAGAAGTCGATCAAGCGATCTAGGGCCTAGCGGCCTAGCGGCGTGAAGTTAGCGGCCTAGCGGCCCAATATGGTATCTTATTTCAAAGTACGAATACATGCCTTTTCTTTTTAAACAATGATATATTTGCTATTTATATGCACCAATCATCAGTCTGAAGCGATTTTCAACATTTTTTCCAAGAAGTCGATCAAGCGATCCAGCGGCCTGGCGGCCTAGCGGCGTGAAGTTAGCGGCCTAGCGGCCTAATATGGAATCTGATTTCAAAGTACATGTACGAATACATGCCTTTTCTTCTTAAACAATGATATATTAACTGTTTTTGTGGACAAAATATAAATTTGAAGCGATTTTCAACATTTTTTTCAAAGTTAGGCCGCTGGATCGCTTGATCGACTTCTTGGAAAAAATGTTGAAAATCGCTTCAGGCTGATGATTGGTGCATATAAATAGCAAATATATAATTGTTAAAGAAGAAAAGGCATGTATTCGTACTTTGAAATAAGATTCCATATTAGGCCGCTAGGCCGCTAGATCGCTTGATCGAAAATGTTGAAAATCGCTTCAGACTGATGATTGGTGCATATAAACAGCAAATATATCATTTTGTTAGCAGAGCAGGCATGTTTGCATGCTATAAAATAGAAAAATGTTTGATAACCTTTTTTGAAAAATATTTTGAAAATGGCTTGAAATTGATTTTCGTGCACAAAATCAGTTAATTTATCATTGTTTAAGAAGAAAAGGCATACATTCATACTTTGAAATAAGATACCATATTGCACCGCTAGGCCGCTAGGCCGCTAACTTCACGCCGCTAGGCCGCTAACTACACGTACATCATTTCAATCATGAATAGAATTGAAATGTTCTGTTTGCTTCTTTGTGTCATGTTCATATTGAAGGAAAAAAATTGCAACGAAAAAGTACTTCAAAAATATGTTTACAAATGTTATAACAACAACTAGATACGTCATAGTGTTTGTCAAATGGTAAACAAATACATTATTTACAAGATATACGTCATGGTATTTGATGACTTATTCTTAAGTGTTTTTTTTTCTTCTGAAAACGGTTTTTACTGAATAAGATATTAACCTTATTTTGTTTAATTCAATCATTATTAAATTGTACTTCATAAACATAGCTTCAGGGAGCAAAGGACTTTTCAATTTATGAGAATACTGTTGATCAACATAACGTACGTCGGTGTACAGTATACATGAACACGTAGCACGTCAGTTTATACATGAACGAGTACATGTCAATAAACGGCAAATGGTGATAAAAGTGAACCAGATTACGACTATGAAATCTATAATGTTAAATGCTCAATTTGTTATACATGTACTACCATTTCGAAGGCAAACGCATATTTCAACTTTTTGTTTGCAATCCGACCCATTCTCTCTTCGTTTTGAAACTACATATTTTAACATCAGTCTGTTCTATGTTGGCTTAAATTTCGATGAATGGAGATGATGTATGACCAATCAATGAAAGGCCAAGTACCACTTAGGATTAAATAATTAGAGAAAAGTGCGTACAAGTACCGGTATCTTTCATGATAGAGTCTTAGATAATGACAGATAAAATCCCGAGTTCCATAAGATGCTTTATCAAAAATAAATGTATGGGAATGTCTAAGCGTAACACTTAGATGACCACTGACCACTGACTCACTATATGCTAATGAGGTACGTGGGCGGAGCATAGCGATTTGTAAACAGTACCTAAGAAATTGCCGGACTATTTTTGAGGTTTCAGACTTGGGTTTTTCAATGAGGAGCACCCATCTAAGACATACCCAATAGTACATGACCCATATGTTAGAAAACATAACATGATAGCAACATTTTGATTGTTCAAGTTTTATTCTTAACTTCGTTTGCAACTCAAAAACTGTAAAACTAACACAAATATGACTTGAAAATAGCAAAAAAGGAATTGTGACACTAAGATCATTTCAGCTTACGACTCATATCTTTATTTATCGAAACAGGTCCCTAGGCAATTAGCAAAAGGCGTACGACTTGCAATCCTCATGTGATCGGATAGTCATTCGTCTATATAACCACGTTTAGGGCATCTAGTTCGAGTTGTGGAATGAAATGGAACATAAGTCGTTTTTTATAGCCCAATCACACACGCTGAATAACAGAGAAAAGCAATCAAAGACCCATATGCATGTACATATTCTTACAAAACCAAAAACGACGACACATATAGGGCACATAGATCTTTGGATTTCCCATCTGTTCACAGAATAATGTTGAAACATTTCATGTTTAATGTCCAGAGGCATCCCGTAGAAGGATGGAGCGCACCCTGGCGGCTACTGACCGTTTCCTTCTCAGCTGACGGTTTGGTGGTGTCTGGACCCCGTCTTGAACCATCGACTGAAACAAGATGGAAATTGATCTAATGAAAAGTATAACCATGGTTCGTACATTTTCAATCACGCTGGTCTACGGGATTTTATATCCAAATCGCCCATCTAAGTCGCCGGAATTTTAACGCCAAACATGTGTGTTACCAAATTGCTTATTAGATTTCAGTCACGTTTTCAGTAGCGATGTCACCAGACGTAGAGTTATTATTCGTGAATTGGGTAAATATGGTCTATTTTCTATAAGTTTGTTCGAATGCTGACGATTAACCTACGGTAAAATTACGAATTCTGGCAATTAGTCAACGATGGTAACAAGATAAACAGCGATATGTCTAGCAGATCTTAATATTTAAATCGTAGAATTATCCAGCTCATTCATACAGTATCTTTATAATATGAAAGCCTCATTCAACTACGAGCACATACGATCACCAAATGCCCCCACAAATGGCGAAGAATGCATATCCGAATGTATTTAGGATCTGCCAAGTTTCACCAAACTGTTGACATCGGTGGGCAATTAGGCTTGATATAATAATGGTGAAAGCCAGGCTTAAGAAGCATAAAGCAACGGTCAGATATTTTATCAAACAAAATCCGTACATTTTCATATACTTAAATGTTGTAACTTTGATATAGCATACAATGTATCAGAGCTTACCACTATGTTGTCCTTGTTGTTCGTGTTGTCGTTAGGCTTCACATCATCTTTCTTCTGTTCACCGAACTGGATTTCCGGTCCTGTGTTCGGCCCGAAGACCCCGCTCGTGGCGCGGTTCGGCATCCAATTTATGTTGTTGTCATAGTAAGGCGCACCATTCACCGCCACCTGACCCTGGGCACCGCTATTGGGTGACATAATGTGTTCGAGTGGATTGTCCACCGGAAGTGGCTTCCATCCTCCCTGGTCATCATAGTAACCTTGTGGAAAAGCAACCTGGTTGGCACCCATGTTTTCGCCAAACTGCTCCGTGTTTGGTGTGCCCCAGTAGGCCTGATGGGCGATCTGCCAGGGTACCCGTGTGTCACAAAACTGGTGGCCGAAGTTGCCATTTGGCGGGAAGCCTGCCCCTCCGTGGAACATCGGCGGTTGGTTGGGAATAAAGTTGTGATACATGGGGAAGTTTTGCATTTGCCCCTTAAACTGTGTCCATGGCAATGCGTTTATTCCCTGGTACACAGGACCTGGCATCGAATTCATGGGAATATCCATGTAACGCTTACCAACGAATGCTTTCATAGATCCAAAGTCATTATATTCTTGTAGATGCTGGTAAGGGGGAACAACTCCGCCAACACCGGGGCCAAATATCGGGTAATCTGAAAACAAATTACAAAACAAAAGGTCACAAATAGGCATTTTCTAATGTAATATTTTCTAATGTAATAGGAGAAGCTGAACAATGTCAATCAGAATTTAAATGTCTGCTTACGTGGAGCTCCGGCAATTGCCAGTCCTGGCAACAGGGCTATCAACAGTAGAACCATCTCCATGGTAACCAGGAGCGCGAGACTGAAATGATATATGGCAACCAATTTTTAAAATTCAATAAATTCGAGCATTTTGATTATTAAACTCATTCCTCAATTTTAAAGTTTAAGTTAGACATCTAGTATATCTTGAAAAGCATAAATGCAAAATAATTCAATCCTTACCAGTGGACTGAATTGTATTATAGATATCCAAAACGTTTGTAGGGATTTTATTTATCTGCCGTTTTTATACTGTCTGTGTTACTAAATGATGACTAAGCGTTCCCACATACTAAAGTACGTTTGTGAAAAAGTAAATCAGTTTGGGGCCATATTGGTAACGTAGGAGAGTAGACGTAAAGACGTCTGGTAGCGTTGATTGGTTATTGATTGTAAAATACATAATCGATATCAGGAAATGACGAGAGACATCGTAGATTTTCCTACAACTTATATGAATATACTCAAAATTTGTCAATATATTTGCAATGTGCACCTGAACACACCGGCATGGTATTTACAAAAACACATTTTACGTACTCAATGCCCTGTAAGCAAGCTAAGGCTAGGTTGTGATAAGTGAATAAGTTAAGTGATACAGTCACCCACGCGACAACATCATGCAGCTTGAATCTTGTTGCTCTTGCTGTTGTTGCTGCACTGGAAGACGAAAATCCTTCAGAGGCAAAAATACCCCTTTTTATCATGCATTTAAGTTCAGTTTAATAGCTACAGTGTCACGTGCAATGAACTTATTGTGAATTGGGTACACGCACAGGTGATCGTCACATAGTTTGGTCACTAAAATATGGCCCTTCAGTCCTTTAATAATGTTAAAAAAATGTGGCCTTTCAGTTCAATAATATTGTTTAAAGATTAACAAACAATAACTAAAATTGTTAAAATGACATTTCAATAAATTTCTAAGAGTATAACTTGAAAAAATTATCATTATATAATGATATAATGCAATATAATGATCACCTGTGGGTAGACGTGCTCGTGCTCGGATATCCTGATGGTTATAATCGTTTAAAGCCAGAATTGGATGAAATGCATACCTTATTTGGAGAAAACATATGCAATTTCCTATAAATTTTTAAAAGTGATCAGGTGTGGTAAATGTTCGGAATAAACATAATTCAGTACAAAGACGTTTGCTCCGTGTTTGAACGTCAATTTCAAGGTTTTCAGCGTTGCTATTTTCGCCATGAGTTTAATTATCCCATAACGTTCTTATAACGTTTATGGTTATAAGAGCCACATATATAAAAAACACAACACTTGCAATGTATGTCTCCATCACCAGATAGACATCGGCCTACCAGATTTGTGTCCCTGTGGACAAGATTGACTCCGCCCCAGAGCTCACTATTGTATAAGGACTTCTATCTATGAGGGAACTGCTTATCCTACACCGGGTATCTGTTTGATATGTATTATGAGCTAATGAATGGTCCTCTAGTCAGTGTTCAAATCGTGACCCTGGGGTTAGTTATTGGCCCATAGGGGGACAGATTGGTGTATATGGTTTATTTACATCGGTTTACATGGTCGAAGGACTGGATTACAGCAAGCTTGTGTTTGGTATACAACATCAATTAGTGCCCTCTTCCATATGTGCTCAAATCATGCTTCTGCGGAGTGAGATTAAAAATAATGTTACGAGTATATACGGGTATTCTCGTTCATGTCTGTGCGGGTTAGGGTTACAAGCAAACAACAATCAATAAGTCTGCAAACGGGTTTGCATCTAAAATTAACACCATGTTTTTATTGTCTTAAAGCACATTTGATCGTGACCATAAAAATCCGAAAAAAATCAGTTCAAACATTTAGAAGAATCTAGTGTGTTCGGATGCTTCGTGAATCTTACCACCGGAACAACATGTGTTATTACATTTATGTTGTTGTCACATCTCCCACCTACTTTTGTTATACACGATCCCATTGTTTGCGGTATTGTGGATATCAAGGTTAGATGCACCGGGTTCCACTAAGAGGGCAAACTGGACTCGGATGCCATAAGAAAACCAGAAAACATAAGATTAAGTAACGAACTAGCTTTCATTTACAAATAAATCGTCAAAATGGCAGCATTTTCGAAAAAAAAACATGCAGAAGAACCCAGAACTTTCCGTACCACATGTATCTTAAAACATACATTGTTTGGCTCATAAGAAGAGTATGTTCAAAGTTCTCCGGCCCTTAGACACCCAACTTCAAATATTAGAACCATAGAAAAACTTATGAAAATTTGAATAGCGCATTAAAGATGCACTATTGCTCCAAATCTCAGAACCACCGAAACACTTATGAACATTTGAATAGCGCATTAAAGATGCACTATTACTCCAAATCTTAGATCCACCGAAACACTTATGAACATTTGAATAGCGCATTAAAGATGCACTATTACTCCAAATCTTAGATCCACAGAAAAACTTATGAACATTTGAATAGTGTTGTTAAAGATGCACTTTTACTCCCAATTAAGATTTAACACATTAAATACATTTGCTTACAAAAGTCGAAAACAGTGGTTCTTATGAAGGATACCGAGTTCAATAAATATGCAGAAAACACGGTATTGCTACCTTATGAGACTACAGTAAATCAAAGTAAATATTTTAGCATTCACCAATCATTAAATATTTTGCGATTTCTGCTATTAAATACACAGTTATAATACTGTTAATAGTATTTAATATTTTCCATAAATGCTATCACTCAAAATTTATGTTTGTTTTACATGTGTATGTATTGATTTTGAATAAGAGTGTCACTTTTAAACATCAAAATGCTAAGCTGTCGATAAGCTTTCGGGAGTGAGATATAATATGTATAAACATGTGGTTCGCAAGCTCGTCATCCTGATGATGTATAAATCATATCTATATTGGTATTTGTTAAAGGTATAACAAGGTTTAAGATATAAATTATTGATGGGCTGGATTATAGCAACGTAGATATGCAGTACCCAAACATATCGTACATTTATTATATAATAATAATAATAATAATAATAATAATAATAATAATAATAATAATAATAATAATAATAATAATAATAATAATAATGTAATAATAATGATATTAACAATAATAAAAATAATAGTAATAATACAATTTTAAAAGATTTTTGATATACAATTATCTTAAACCTAACAAGTATTGTCCACATGTACGAGTGTAACGAGTATTGCCAACATGTACGAGTGTAATGAGTATTGTCCACATGTATGAGTGTAACGAGTATTGTCAACACGTACGAGTGTAATGAGCATTGTCAACACGTACGAGTGTAATGAGTCATGTCCACACGTACGAGTGTAATGAGTCATGTCAACACGTATGAGTGTAATGAGTCATGTCAACACGTATGAGTGTAATGAGTCATGTCAACACGTATGAGTGTAATGAGTCATGTCCACACGTATGAGTGTAATGAGTCATGTTCACACGTATGAGTGTAATTAGTCATGTCCACACGTATGAGTGTAATGAGTCATGTCCACACGTACGAGTGTAATGAGTCATGTCAACACGTATGAGTGTAATGAGTCATGTCAACACGTATGAGTGTAATGAGTCATGTCAACACGTATGAGTGTAATGAGTCATGTCCACACGTATGAGTGTAATGAGTCATGTCCACACGTATGAGTGTAATGAGTCATGTCCACACGTATGAGTGTAATGAGTCATGTCCACACGTATGAGTGTAATGAGTCATGTCCACACGTATGAGTGTAATGAGTCATGTCAACACGTATGAGTGTAATGAGTATTGTCAACACGTATGAGTGTAATGAGTCATGTCAACATGTATGAGTGTAATGAGTCATGTCAACACGTATGAGTGTAATGAGTCATGTCAACACGTACGAGTGTAATGAATCATGTCATAACGTATGAGTGTAATGAGTCATGTCAACACGTACGAGTGTAATGAGTCATGTCAACACGTATGAGTGTAATGAGCATTGTCCACACGTATGAGTGTAATGAGTCATGTCAACATGTACGAGTGTAATGAGCATTGTCCACATGTACGAGTGTAATGAGCATTGTCAACATGTACGAGTGTAATGAGTCATGTCCACACGTATGAGTGTAATGAGTCATGTCAACACGTATGAGTGTAATGAGTCATGTCAACACGTATGAGTGTAATGAGTCATGTCCACACGTATGAGTGTAATGAGTCATGTCAACACGTATGAGTGTAATGAGTCATGTCAACACGTATGAGTGTAATGAGTCATGTCAACATGTATGAGTGTAATGAGTCATGTCAACACGTATGAGTGTAATGAGTCATGTCAACACGTATGAGTGTAATGAGTATTGTCAACACGTATGAGTGTAATGAGTCATGTCCACACGTACGAGTGTAACGAGTATTGTCCACACGTACGAGTGTAATGGGTATTGTCTACACGTACGAGTGTAATGAGTATTGTCATTAAGTACGAGTGTAATGAGTATTGTCATTAAGTACGAGTGAAATGAGTATTGTCATTAAGTACGAGTGTAATGAGTATTGTCCATACGTACGAGTGTAATGAGTGTCGTTCATACGTACGAGTGTAATGAGTGTCGTACACACGTACGAGTGTAATGAGTGTCGTCCACACGTATGAGTGTAATGAGTGTCGATCACACGTATGAGTGTACTAAGTATTGCCTACACGTACGAGTGTAAAGAGTGATGTCCACACATACGTGTGTAATGGGTGTCGTCCACACGTACGAGTGTAATGACTAGTGTCCACACGTACGAGTGCACTGAGTATTGTCCACACGTACGAGTGCAATGAGCAGTGTCCACACGTACGAGTGCAATGAGCAGTGTCCACAGGTACGAGTGCAATGAGTATTGTCCACACGTACGAGTGCAATGAGCAGTGTCCACACGTACGAGTGCAATGAGCAGTGTCCACACGTACGAGTGCAATGAGCAGTGTCCACGCGCACAAGTGTAATAAGTATTGTCCACACCGTTATGAGTGAATGGAGTTTTTATGCAAGTTCGGGCGTACTACGTGTTGTCCAAATATACGAGTGTAATGGGTAGTTTCCACATGTATGAGTGTAACGAATGGTTTTCCACAACTGTTTTGTAGAAATACACGCAAAATAATATTCGTCATGATCCTGGCTGACGTTTGTTATTTATGTTGAGTTTTAGAAAACTGCGCTAATAAGGATTTAGCGAGCCAGGAAGTAAGCTACATTGGTATAACGATAGCTCTAGTAAACACATAACTTAAACATGATTATATTTGCGATTAAGAAATAACCTTTCACGAAGCTAGCAATGCAGATTCAGGATGCAATGAAGCACGATGCACAAATTTGAAAGCATGATGTAATTTTTGCTTTAATAACCTTCCATTTTTGCTGCTCTCCGTCCATCTTATTACATTTATATTTCATAAGAAGAAATGCACAACTATTATACAAAATGTCTTAATTCCCATACATGTAGATAATTTCAAATGCAATTTCATATCTAGGGTTGTCAAATTTAATTGTATATACACGGACGTGAGTTAAAATTGCCTAGCGCAGTGATCAGAGTTATGAATTTTATTGGATATATGATCGAAATTAGTCGATGTTTCGATTTAATGGCTAAATTTTAACGGTCAGAAATAGCAAAAGCTTGACAGAGGCACTTAATTCAATGTCAGAAGTTCAGGCGTTATTTCTAGGGGGAAGTTGACGGAGGTATGCCCTCGGAGGTTGGTATAAAAGCCGGACCAATCCCGGAGATCACAGTGTAAAATCTGCGGCCCGGCTTGAACCTCAGGTAAGTGTTTACTGTAGAATCAACTTTTATTTTTATTTATTTCTTTATTGTTCAAGTATATTATAATGTATACAGTATATAAAAACTAGCATTTGTGATTTTCTTTGCGTTACAACGAAAAACTAAAATGTAAAAAAAGAAGAATCTTTTTCGCTTTTTCAAACTTTCCATACTTCCATTTTTGCATACGGAGTCTATTTCCATCAATATATGTATACTAATCAGAAACTGTCCTCACTGTTTTGCCTTTAAAGTTTTCATTTGCATTGCAAAGAGGCTGGATGTACGCTCATAACTCATAACTGAAAAAAATGAGCAGGGTCATCCATTGAAACTTACACTCAAAATGGCGAAAAATAAATTTTGTTGTAAAAATGCTATTATAGCGGCTTGTTAAAAACGATGCATATGTTAAAAATAATCTGGTTACAATCAGGCTTACATCTTTCAGCAGTAATACTTAAATTAAAGATATTTTTAAACATTTAAGAACTCAATTTTCTGAGACTAAATCTTACACTCAGGCTCAAGACGTTGGTGACTACAGATCCTGAGTTTTTGTCTTCAGAATTATATGTTGATATTATATTTACTGTGTTAATGATTTTCTCTTAATGCTGAATAATGACACTATTTTCAAGATAATTTTATTTGAATTTATCGTCATTTTTGGGCTATGAAACTCATTTGCTAGCTCTTTAAATGCGTGGAGCTGACAGGTTTCTACAATATAAATAATTAAAATAGAAAGTTTTCAATTTCTAAAACAATTTCGTTGATGGTTGGTGTCATTTCATAACTTGCACGCGCGTTTCGTGCGCTGAAACGCGGCGGCAAAATTTGGACACTCAATTACGAATGTACTAGCTATTATAGTAAATAATTTTTCGGACAGAAATAATCGGAAAGAGAAAGAAAGCGATCCTTTGATTTCAAGGATAAAAAAATACAGTTGGGGTTAAAGATCCAAAATAAATGGCAATTTTACTTTATATTCCTGAAAGACATGAAGACACGGATATCCTCACTGATTGTGCTGGCTCTGGTGGGATACGCGAGCGCCAGCTACGGATCAAGCGGCTTGTCCGGAGGTGGCCTCTTGGGGGCTGGCGGTTGGGGCGGCGGCCTCGGGGGGTCCTGGGGAGCTGGCTCCTGGGGAGGCTCCGGACTCGGACATGGAGGTATGTACATGTGAATGATTATACATTAATACGAAATAAGCTAGTAATTGATATTAATCAATTCAATCATTAAATGTTTTAAATTTTAATTACATGAATTTTGTGTTGCAACATTGACAGCTCTTTCAAACGCGCTTGCCATTTAAGCAACAAATAGCATGAATTTAACGCACACGTCATTTAAACCCCTAACCAAATAAATCGCTGAAGGGTATTATATTAGGTTCATTAAATAATATTCGTGTACCGCGCTAGGCTGGGGTAGCGGCGTCAGTGGAGTGATCGGCACAGGTGTCACTGGCACTGGGCTGGGTTCCATCGGCCTCGGCAACTTCGGCGGCTCAGGATATGGTATTGGTGGCGGGATTGGATCCAATTACGGACTAGGCGGGGGAGTAGGAGGGTTCGGCGGCGGTTTCGGTACCAGCCTAGGAGGCCTTGGAGGATATGGCTCCGGAGGGCTAAGCGGGGGAGTAGGAGGGTACGGGGGCGGTTTCGGTACCGGTCTTGGAGGCCTTGGAGGATATGGCTCCGGTGGGCTTGGCTTTGGTTCCTCTCTGGGAGCCGGTCTGCTCGGCGGTTTCGGTGGAAAGGGCTACGGCAAGACTGGTGGTTATGGAAAGAAGGTCCACATGCCCAAACCAAAATTCCTTCCAATCCCCGTTCCGGTAAAGTGCAATTGAGCTCTATTCTGTGAATAACGGAATAACACTGATAAGTTACAAATGAATTTGTTTGCAATAGTTCGTTTAACGCTAACCTCTGAAGAATACGCAACTAACTATAGGGCAGTTAGAATCAGATACTAGTTCTGAATAAGATTATATCAATAAAACAGACACTTTTGTCGGTTAAACTAAACTGCAAAAAAGTAGCATTATGAACCCCCACTAACCCCCGTCTGTCAACTGCAGGTGGTGCCAATCCCCAGACCAATCCCCGTGAAACCCGTAGTCCCTGTTAGGATCGTCAAGATTGCCCCACCGCCAAAAATCATTCCCGTGGTAAGTGGATGTGATCGGTAGAAATCATCAAAAAAAGTGTTGCAAACGCCGCGATTTCATAAACAAATCCATTAGATATGTTCAAGGTAGTTTTCCAGACCATTTTAATCCAGCAGGTGAATTAAAAATAAAGGTATTAATATTACTTCGCATGCACGTTTTCCAATTCGGAAACACCCAGAGTTTCAAACGAACAGAGTGAAGGTAACATTACAATGCATTGTAGATTCCCGTACCCAGACCAGTGCCTGTTATTCCCGTACCAGTCCCCATGCCAGTCATTGGTAAGAACACGAACATTAGAATACAACCTATATTTTAATTAAGCCAATATAATTGCAGACAGGCAACCATTAAGCAATAGACTAAATCATTAAGAATTTAACCTTTCGCGGGTGTTTAAAGGTCCGCCTACTGCCACTCATCCAATACACATTCCCTGCTTCAGATTTTGCGTTGTCAATATATCAGCCAATGAGGTTGTATTCTACGTCAGTTAGAAGACCTGAAGTATTTTTAATGAATAATAATGGGCGGAGTGAGCGTAGCTCGACTAAGAATTTACTTCATGTCATCTTACTATTACATAAACCCGTACTTTAGTATGTCCAAATAAAAGAAGGTTCATGATTAAGTTTCCAAAACGGCAACAACGCGTGTTTGAGAGAGCTGTGTTAGCAATAACACCTACATTTGAGACAATGCTGCAAATGCATATTATTATCGTCATCAACATAAAGTTGCCCAGATAGTGTAACACTGATTATATTGTATTCCCAGGAAAGAAGGAGGCTACGGCAAGAAAAGCTACGGAAAAAGTAGCTATGGAAAGGGCATCGGTGGGTATGGTGGAGTTGGACTTCCGGGAGGTTCGGTGGCAGCATGGGATTCGGCGGTGTCAGCCATGGTATCGGCGGATTTGGTGGTTATGGTGGAGCAAGCTACGGCGCTGGACTGTCGGGTCTTGGTGGCTTGGGTTCTGGATTCGGTGGCAGCTGGGGTGTCGGAGGAGGTCATGGATCCGGATACGGAATCGGCGGTGGTATTGGATCCGGATACGGAATTGGCGGTGGCACTGGATCCGGAATCGGAGGGGTATTGGATCCGGATACGGAATTGGCGGTGGCATTGGATCCGGATACGGAGGAGGTATTGGATCTGGATTCGGAGTTGGAGGTGGCCTTGGTGGCTTAGGATTCGGCGGAAGCACGATCGGAGGTGTGATATATACTCTTGTTTTCCCTTCTGATAGATATTAAATCTGCGTTTATAAGCAAAGGGAGCATATTCAAATAGTTATCCTACTGGTTTCGTCTGACAAAAGTAGTCAACCCTTGCCATAGCGTTTTAGTTCTGCAACTATCCATTTTCCTTCCTCAGGTTACGGTGACATGGGTGGTTTAGGTGGCCTTGGAGGCCTTGGTGGCAGCTGGGGCTCGGGATCCTGGGGAACGGGAGGTAAGGTCGACAAGCCAACCTGGCTTCTGGTATGTGTGTTGGAAAGTCTTTAAATTGATATCATATTAATTTGTACAAGATAAAACAGTTTTATGTTAACCCTGACCACGATTCCTCGAAACATCTTACACGTAACAGGTTAAAGTATCATATTACATTTAGACATAATTTTTTATTACTTGCTTTAAACTTGATTTTATGAACGAAAACATCTTTTACCGTGGTTACCTGCAAATTAATGTCCTTTTCAAGGTCACAGATCTCTATGAAATAAGAATATTACACAAACTTTATACTGAAAAAGTGTGTTTAGCATGATCTTGATTGTTCGAGAATTTGGGCGAGAGCTGTGCGTGAATCTCAGTATTCTAAATTTCAGTTGACAACTTTGGTACAGGTCTGGGAACTGGAAATTGGGGCGGAAGCAACAATCAGTGGGGTGGCAGCGGTGCGGGCTCGTGGGGAACGGGAACCAGTGGGGCGGCAACAACTGGGGGACCGGAACCGGAAACAACTGGGGTGGCAACAATTGGGGAAGTGGTAGTAACTTGGGTGGCAACAACTGGGGTAGCGGAAGCCAGTGGGGAAGTGGCAACAACTGGGGAACCGGAACCGGAAACAACTGGGGTGGCAACAACTGGGGAAGTGGAAGTAACCTGGGTGGCAACAACTGGGGAAGCGGAAGTAACTTAGGCGGCAACAACTGGGGAAGCGGAAACAACTGGGGAAGTGGAAACCAGTGGGGTACGAATGGGTACAGTAAATTTACACCTTGATCACGTGAAAGGCACGTGTAGTGGTGCAGATAAGATCAACCCGTCCATGTATCAAAATAACTCAAAAGAATAGCCAGTTCTATAATTATATTTGCAGTTTTTGTTGTCAGTTTTAACCAAACCGCCCTTTAGACGGTTGTATCGGATTTCAGTCATAAAGATTCCTTCAAACAAGTATACATGTACCTCATTATGTCTTAACTTTGTTCCTTTTTCAGCGACATAAAGTTTTCCGGGAAGGATTCTATAAGTCACTAATATAAGTGTGAGTACATATAATTCGAATCATAGATTCACCCCTGAATAACATGGCCGTTTATTTAATGATAAACTTGTATTTAATATTTCAGTCACATATATCACAGTATATAATTACGAGTATATCCGGTTGCCATTTTTGCGGTGCCAGTTGCTAATTAAAGTTTCGCTTCAAAATCTCAAAAAAAAAAGTTCATTACTTGCGTACGTCTTTCTTTTTCTTATCTATCTTATCTGATGTTCCAGGATCGTGAGGTGAAAGCTGAGAGGCGCTAGTGGTCTGCTGTGCTGTACATAGTCACCACCATCATTACCATTCATCAACCACAGTTCCCCATTTGTCTATTAGACCATGCTGTCTTTTATTCTCCTGTCGACGTTTAGGATTTTGAAATGTTAAATAACTACGAGGTATCCTGGTGTACCATGTTCTGTTTTATGTATGAATTTTTGCTTAGTATGTTAATAAATTGTCGACATGTTGTTACAAAAGATACTCGTTTTTACTTTTGAAATATTTTGAAAGACTGCGAATTGCCACATAACAAAATCTGCAACCTTTGTGCGCTCTCTGTTCCGTCCCCCTCACCCTTGCTAGACCAACCAGGACGGCTCCAAGGCGCTAATACACCGCTTTCAGTATACATTTCTAGAGCAATTCATGCATTCTAGATACAATTCAAAGATATTTCTTACACTGGTGCCCTCTTATACTGTTTATTTATTTGCGAAAACGGTATGGCATACACTATTTTGTCTAAAGTATTCGCCGTCAGACGTGACGATAACTGCTCCAACAGTTTGGTATAAATGAAGATTAATATATAAATTCATCACCAGCAATATTTTTTTTGCTGGATGCAATTTCTATACTGTTTTATATTTAACACATATCCATTAAAATATATAGTATATGAATATTGCATTGACGCATTATAACAAAGTTGAAGCTAAATACTAGAGAGATCTCTGGACAGGCGGCCTTCACTATGGTGACATCCACACCACAACATGCAAAAAAATAAGCCTTGAGCACCAATAATACAGTAGCGACGAAGCCCTCAAAAAACAATAATAATCACAGTTTCGGATGCTGTTTGTAGGGTTTTTAGCCGAAGGGGTATGGAAGGGTGCTGCACCCTGTCTCTTTTCACGGAAGCACCCTTCTGCCCTCATGGAGACCAGCATGGGTAGCCTTCTGCCTTCATGATAGAACGAAATGCTCTAGACTGTCAAATATGTATATTGTATTGTTTAAAACTCATAATAAGATACATACACACTTGGCATATCTGGCAGTTGGTACCTAATATTACTACAATTAACACAATGCCTAACAGTGTTCTGCCGAATTCAGCATGATGTTCGCGTTCTTCGTGTTTTTACCTTTACATCATGTCCCTTTTCTGCAGAACCCTGTCCTTTTATAACTCCAGACTAAAAAGTATGGGTGCTTAGCTCCGTGACTGAATGTATTCTTTAAAAAAAATCAAGTTTCTTGAAGAAAAAACAGTGCGTCGGCCGGGAATCGAACCCGGATCGACTGCTTGGAAGGCAACCATGCTAACCTTTACACCACCGACGCTGTTGATTCTAATGAAATAAAAGTTGAATATATTTAAGAAGCCAAACAATATTATTTATTCTAGACATTTGAGGCTCATGAAGGTCATCTGTGTTTTTAACACTGCATTTCTGACTTTAAAGCACACCTGCCAAGTTTTAGTATACACTTGTATTTACCAGACAAAGTATGTTTTGACATTTCAAACCTCCAAATTTGAAGAACACTTCCTGTTTAAAAATGGCGTCCAACTTTAGCGACAGCAACGCGAATACAAATCAAAATGGTAATTTCATGTTAAATTGACCTCTGATTATCTTATTGTATGGAAAACCATAGCACAGATTACTTTGATTTTTTTTAATTTGCTTCATCATTAAGCTTATGCATGAAAAAGGTTAAATTTACTTATTTTAAATGTACCGATGTAAACATTGCAGTTATCTATCTTTCTTCCAGTTTCATAAATTCCATTAATATTTCAAAAGTCTGTGGTGACAATGCTCTAAATTGAAATAAAAAAACAGTTTACAATCTGTTCAAATCACGTCTGACAGGCATTGAATTGCAAGGATTTCGGCACCATTGCACTGTCATTCAATTGTTTTTCACACCACTAGGTACATGTATGTACCAGGTCTATAATAAGAGTTTCATAAAGGGAAGTTACTGCATTGAGCTCTTACTTGTTCGAACTTGAGTAGGAACTTGACCATAAAACAAATAACTTGCATTTCAAATCACTATTTCTCAGATTTTGCTTGATACTGTATAAAGGAAAAATGGCTGCGTTGTGTGTACCATGTGAGTGTTTTCTGTTTTGTTTTCTAAATCAAATATTCAGGAGTAAAACATTATAAGATTTATATTTTTTAATCTTGTCAACAATGACACAAACTCTTATTTTTTGTCTAAAAGTGCCTTTTTACAAAACTGTCACAAGTGAGTGTCAAGATCTTCATGATTTCTCATGTTTTATTTGATTTTGTGTCCAAATTATTGTTTTGAATGTTTAAAAAATATGAGTTTATGAAAAGACAAGTCATGTCTGGTAACCAAGGGCAAATGGGCATACTTATTTTCTCTCAGTGATTAAAATATATTCATGAGCAGCAATATTCAAATTATATGTCTGTCTCAGTAACTGGTAACCAAGAGTTTTGTAGTCTTGAGTGCAGTGAGTGTTTATCTATCTTTCAGATGCCATGGAAACTGAAGACCTGGATCTGTTTGAGGAAGAGGATCTTGCCACATCCAGGTTTGAACTATGTCTGCATTTATAATGTTATGTACAACTACTGTATAGATATCTAGAATATTTGTATATCACTAGACATGATATTGTTTATCTATTCAATTGTTATTGTAGACTTCAATAATCCATTTCAATGATTATGAGTGCATTTAGCATTTTCCAGAAGTTTTAAATGCTCATAATACTTTTGTTTTGGGGATGTATTATCTATTTTAAATATCGGGCAGATATGCATCAATTTCTTTTTAGCTTGACTATTCGAAGAATAGGTGGGCTATACTACTCGACCCAGCGTCGGCGTCAACGTCCGGTTAAAGTTTTAGGGCAAGTTGGGATTTTCATTTAAAACTCCAAAACCATTCATTCAATTGACTTAATACTTCACACAGATGTTCAGAGCCATCACATAATGAGGTTAGATAACTCCATATTATCTTTTATACAAATTATGGCCCGTGATTGTCTATGGAACTTAGGTTAAAGTTTTCGGGCAGGTTGGGATATTGTTTAATAACTTCTCTACCCTTAATTCAATTGACTTAATACTTCGCACACACAATTGTTCAGGACCATCACCTAATGAGGTTACATAACTGCATATCCTTAATACAAGTTATGGCTCCTGATTGACTTAGGTCAAAGTTTTAGGCAAGTAAAAGTTAAGGGCATGTGGAATTTTAATAAAAAAACTTCTATACCGTTCATTAAATGCACTTAATAAAATTCTAAATTATTTGCGACCATCTTACAACAAGAAACATAACTTCGTTTTAAGCCTAAATACAAATTATGGCCCTTGATTTTTTTGATTTTTTTAATTTCCTTTGAAGGCATATTTGTATATTCTTAACCACATTTTCATTATGAGAAATCAAGTTATTTGAATGACTTGCATCATTGTTTGGGCGGGCTTGTGGGAGTGCAGCATCAAAGTCCCCTTATGTATCGAATAATTTTAGTTAGGTTTGACATAAAGAGACCAAACTTGGTATTATTACATCATAATTGTATTCTAAGTCAAAGCGGCGTAGTCCAGCGAGCTGTCTTAAGACGGCTCTTGTTAACTTACAAGTCTGTTTGACAAGCGTTACAGATATATATTTTATGACTTAGTGTCATTGTTATTGTTTGCATGCAAATACTTAAAACCTTTGGCTTCGCAACTGTGGCCATACATGCCATACCCCCCAAAATCCCCTGGAATTCTGACTCATCCCCTGGTACCCCGTCTGGGGATCCATATCCCCTGGAAATTAAATTCTTTTCTTTTTTTAAACTAGCTTATGGTTGACAGTGGAAAGCATCCATAATATTATGAGTGTGAAATTCAATGAAGGAACATGATGACTAAGTCATTGTAATTAGTGTGTTTTTAAGTATTTATTCTAATATCATGAATGTACATACTGCTCTAAATTTCGCAGCGTAAAAATCCCCTGGTGTAATATCAAAATCCCCTGGAATTCAGACCAAAATTCAATGGGAAGCCTATCAGAAATATGGCATGTATGCATGGCTATAACTAAAAGGTATTCATGATATTCAAAAGAAACTTGAGTTTGTTCACATTTGACCAGTGACAATACACACATTGTACATTGTAGCAAGGCCAATAATGCTGCCTATAATAATTGTCAAATTATGTCACTTGATAGCATTTCAAGACATCCACATGAAACCTTGTACACAGGCCTTGTAACAAGGCCCATACTACTGGATTTAATATGTGCTGAGTGATTACCCTTGTTTGATTGAAAAGGCACCAGACAGGCAGTGGCATAGATGTGCTTATGGTTCTCTTGTTTTGCTACATAATAAAACTAGGCTATTATTAGGTTTTGCCAAAGATATTTTCATATTTGATACATATGTTTTGCTTATAAAAGCTTTGTATTTTTCTGCAGCTCAAGCATAACAGACACAAAGTTTGACTTAGTCATAGGAAATATAGAAGATATTATAATGGGTAAGATTTACAGATACTTAAACTATATTAAAGTTTTCATCAACCTTAAATTGCTATTGTTTCATTTTTTTTAGGTTCTGTTTAGCATAATATTTTTCTGGAAAAAGATGCTTAAAGACTAAATCTATAAATCTTTCTTGCTTCTAATTTATAGAAGTGTTCAATTTTCTTTTATTTATTTCCAGAGGAAGAGTTTCAAACCATGCAGCATGATTTCTTAGAAAAATACTACAATGAATTTGATGACTCAGAAGAAAATAAGTTTATATACACAGATATTCATAAAGAATATGTAAGTTTGCATGATATGATGATATTTCAAGTTAAATTTGTGTAATATGAAGTTTCAAATTGAAATTAACCTGAATACAGAATACCTAGTAAGCATTTATAGATCATTTTTAGCTCGACCATTCAAAGAATAAGGAGAGCTATACTACTCACCCAAACGTCACCCCTTGGTTAAGGTTTTGCGTGCAAGCACACATAGGTTAATATCTCAGCAACTACTTGAGGTATTGCATTGAGACTTTATACAATGGTACTCAACCATCAAACATACTTAATTAACCAAGATTGATACCTCTACTTTGCATTTAATGCCAATAATAGGCCTTTATTATTTGACTTAGAAATTCTGGTTAAGGTTTTGCGTGCAAGCACACATAGGTTAATATCTCAGCAACTACTTGAGGTATTGCATTGAGACTTGATACAATGGTACTCAACCATCCAACCTACTCAATTGACCAGTTAGATAACTCTAGTTTGCATTTAATGCAATAAATAGGCCTTTATTATTTGACTTAGAAATTCTGGTTAAGGTTTTGTGTGCAAGCACACATAGGTTAATATCTCAGCAACTACTTGAGGTATTGCATTGAGACTTGATACAATGGTACTCAATCATCCAATCTACTTAAATAACCAAGTAAGATAACTCTAGTTGGCATTAAATTCAAATAATGGCCCCTTTTTATTCAACATAGAAATTCTGGTTAAGGCTTTGCATGTAACCACTTTAAGTCAATGCTTCAGCAAATACCTCATGTATTGCATTGAAACTTTACACACAGGCCCCTTCTTATTTAATCAAGTAAGATAACTCTATTTTTCATATTATATAATTTTGCATTGAGACTTTATACAATGGTATTCAACCAACCAACCTAATTGAATAATCAAGTTAGATAACTGTGTTTTGCAAATAATGGCCCTTTATTATTACACTTAAAAATTCTGGTTATAATTTTGCATGTAACCACATTATTTTAATATCTCTGCACATCATGTATTGCATTGAAATCTAATCTAACAGTGATCCATGCATGTTTTGTCAAAACTTTTCAATCCTTACACTGAAAAGCGGTAGAATAGTCGAGCGCGCTGTCTCTGTGACAGCTCTTGTTTTTTTTACACTATACTTTTTGCTGCAGAGTAAACTATTTAATCATAATGCAAGACAAAAACATTAATTCATTATACATGCTACGGTGAAGATTTACTGTGTTTGTTTGATATTTCAATTGTGGTTTGCAGGTTAGTCTAGTAGAACACTATTTAGAAGAAGAGTTGGGAAAACGGCTTCCTGACTTCTGTATGAGCGAGTTCTCCAGACAGATCATGTAAGTTACCTTGATATTTCACAACTGGGGTTGGCGTTGGTGGGGGATCTAATCAACATTTGTACAAAATATCCTATGATCAAGAATTTCATTTATTGTCACAAATTAAAATGTTTACTTACAAAATAATAAAACTGACAAATATACGTCATAGTTTTGCAAATAGATATTAAGATACCGAAATTTTGAAAATAAAAAAGGGATGATAGGATATATGCATTGATTGCCACTATTGCACCATTATTTTCACCGGGATGTTCTTGTCATCTTCCACCATAAATTTTGCCATGACTCAACATTCAAGATATTCCCTTGAAACTTTACACACATGTAACTAGTGGTCTGTATTAGCACAACCGCACGTTTGCTTAAATGTTTAATTCTATATAGCAGAGCATCTTGAAAAATGTTCATGCTTGTTCATCCAAATGTTCAGTTTCCATGAATGTGTTGCCAGTGACAATATGCAAATGTTTAGGAAGGTCCATAACTCTGGCTTTAATGATTATTGAGTTAATTATAGAACAAACACTAGTGACAAGATATGCCTCAGCTTGGTGTTGTTTCCTATATTATTAGCTGTAAGACATATTTTGTGGCAATTTGAGCTTATGTCAATGTTTAATGATTTGTGGCAATTTGAGCTCATGTCAATGTTAAATGTTTCATGGCAGTTGGAGCTCATGGCAATGTTAAATGTTTTGTGGCAATTTGAACTTGTGTTAAGTGTTTTGTGGCAATTTGAGCTTTTGTTAAGTGTTTTGTAGCAATTTGAGCTTATGTCAATGTTAAATATTTTGCAGGGAGAGGAAGGATGAGCTAGATGGAGAAATATTTGAGATGCTCCACACCTTCACAGATTTCATGTCTTTCAAAGAAATGTTCCTAGATTTTAAAGCGGTAAGATTTTGTTATTTGGAACTTACCCTGTTCATTTTAGATTTGTGGTCAATTAATTACCAAACACTAAAAAGTAGGGATGCAAACGAATGGCAAACTTGATTCCTTTCGAATATTTGGAAATTCTTTCGATCGAATATTCGTATATTCGATTACCAAAATGAATCTTTTAGCAGTGTAGAAGACTAGTTTTCGCTATAGTAATAGCCGAGGCCTTTTCATCATTCTTTGTTGTAGCCAGTACACGCAAAGGATCTTGATCCTAAAATAAGCATCTGAAAATCCCCATTTTTTAAAAAACAAATTGAACAAAAAGCAATAGAATTTGATCATGCAAAAGCAATTTTAACTTCAAATAATTTTCAATTCCTCTGAATTCAAATTTGTAAACAAAGCGAAGATCGTAAATTCCAGGTTGAAAAATGTGATGCGCCAACAGAGGGTTGTTCTGTAGGACAAACAGCCTCGTTCTGAGATTGACCTCTACTAAATTTAACTATAAAAAATTCAAACCAACTCAGGAACTAGTTACCGGTAAATAATAAAACGAAAATAACCGTGAATTTTGATTCATCTGTTGAATAACAATACAGGAAATTTTTCCTAAGGCTCTATTCTATACAGTTACATTTCATAGCATGAACGTTATATCGAAATATGGAAAACAGTTAATAGCACATTACTAGCAGATGTCATTCATATCATCACGGCGATGCACCGCTTAATCGGCAGCCTAGAGAACACTTCGATGTCACTTGTATAATAGCCAGTTTTCGTTAACTTACGGTGACTGATTATAGTCCCCTACGATATGTCCCTTATTGACATATGATGCGTGTTTGTATTGTCATCACATTCACGCCTCCGACACTTAGGGAACATTCGTTGTAAAAACAAGGGAAACGAAAATTATACACAACATGACAGTGGTAGCAAAAAGGTTTATTTTTTATTTATTAAAAAAATATATAAAAAAGAATATTCGAATACCGATTTTGACATTCGAATACCAAAGGTTCGATCGAATATCGATTATTGGCTTGCATCCCTACTAAAAAGTAGAAGAGTCAAGACTTAATTATAACAAATTCATAGTAAAGGTTGTAGTTTCTATTCTTAATGGTTGTAAAAATGATCGATTGTATAACCTAGAAAAGAAAAGGAAATTTTTCAAAAGTATGGTCTTATAAATATTTAAATTGTTTAGACTCAGTTTAAACAGTTTGTGTAATTTCAGATCTAAAGTGCTTCATATAAGACAATTTCACATTGAATCTGAAAGAAAGGCTCATTTGTTCTTACCTTCACTTTGATAATTTTTATGGCTGATATTGTGAAAAGAATGTTTGCTTTATATGACTTTGAAGCGGTGAAAGTTACATGTATTACATACATCTTTGCCCACCTGCAATCTTGACAATGCATGTGACAATATGCATTATGTGTATCACTCTGAATCCAGTAAAATATTTACTGAGTTATGCCCCTCAACTACTAACAAGATAAAGCTGTGAGGAGGCATGCACTTGTGGTCCGCCCCTCAACAACTAACAACATATAGCTGTGAGGAGGCATGCACTTGTGGTCCGCCCCTCAACTACTAACAAGATAAAGCTGTGAGGAGGCATGCACTTGTGGTCCGCCCCTCAACTACTAACAAGATAAAGCTGTGAGGAGGCATGCACTTGTGGTCCGCCCCTCAACAACTAACAAGATAAAGCTGTGAGGAGGCATGCACTTGTGGTCCGCCCCTCAACTACTAACAAGATAAAGCTGTGAGGAGGCATGCACTTGTGGTCCGCCCCTCAACTACTAACAAGATAAAGCTGTGAGGAGGCATGCACTTGTGGTCCGCCCCTCAACAACTAACAAGATAAAGCTGTGAGGAGGCATGCACTTGTGGTCCGCCCCTCAACTACTAACAAGATAAAGCTGTGAGGAGGCATGCACTTGTGGTCCGCCCCTCAACAACTAACAAGATAAAGCTGTGAGGAGGCATGCACTTGTGGTCCGCCCCTCAACAACTAACAAGATAAAGCTGTGAGGAGGCATGCACTTGTGGTCCGCCCCTCAACAACTAACAAGATAAAGCTGTGAGGAGGCATGCACTTGTGGTCCGCCCCTCAACTACTAACAAGATAAAGCTGTGAGGAGGCATGCACTTGTGGTCCGCCCCTCAACAACTAACAAGATAAAGCTGTGAGGAGGCATGCACTTGTGGTCCGCCCCTCAACTACTAACAAGATAAAGCTGTGAGGAGGCATGCACTTGTGGTCCGCCCCTCAACAACTAACAAGATAAAGCTGTGAGGAGGCATGCACTTGTGGTCCGCCCCTCAACTACTAACAAGATAAAGCTGTGAGGAGGCATGCACTTGTGGTCCGCCCCTCAACAACTAACAAGATAAAGCTGTGAGGAGGCATGCACTTGTGGTCCGCCCCTCAACAACTAACAAGATATAGCTGTGAGGAGGCATGCACTTGTGGTCCGCCCCTCAACTACAAACAAGATAAAGCTGTGAGGAGGCATGCACTTGTGGTCCGCCCCTCAACAACTAACAAGATAAAGCTGTGAGGAGGCATGCACTTGTGGTCCGCCCCTCAACTACTAACAAGATAAAGCTGTGAGGAGGCATGCACTTGTGGTCCGCCCCTCAACTACTAACAAGATAAAGCTGTGAGGAGGCATGCACTTGTGGTCCGCCCTCAACTACTAACAAGATAAAGCTGTGAGGAGGCATGCACTTGTGGTCCGCCCCTCAACTACTAACAAGATAAAGCTGTGAGGAGGCATGCACTTGTGGTCCGCCCCTCAACAACTAACAAGATAAAGCTGTGAGGAGGCATGCACTTGTGGTCCGCCCCTCAACAACTAACAAGATAAAGCTGTGAGGAGGCATGCACTTGTGGTCCGCCCCTCAACTACTAACAAGATAAAGCTGTGAGGAGGCATGCACTTGTGGTCCGCCCCTCAACAACTAACAAGATATAGCTGTGAGGAGGCATGCACTTGTGGTCCGCCCCTCAACTACTAACAAGATAAAGCTGTGAGGAGGCATGCACTTGTGGTCCGCCCCTCAACAACTAACAAGATAAAGCTGTGAGGAGGCATGCACTTGTGGTCCGCCCCTCAACAACTAACAAGATATAGCTGTGAGGAGGCATGCACTTGTGGTCCGCCCCTCAACTTCTAACAAGATAAAGCTGTGAGGAGGCATGCACTTGTGGTCCGCCCCTCAACTTCTAACAAGATAAAGCTGTGAGGAGGCATGCACTTGTGGTCCGCCCCTCAACTTCTAACAAGATAAAGCTGTGAGGAGGCATGCACTTGTGGTCCGCCCCTCAACTACTAACAAGATAAAGCTGTGAGGAGGCATGCACTTGTGGTCCGCCCCTCAACTACTAACAAGATAAAGCTGTGAGGAGGCATGCACTTGTGGTCCGCCCCTCAACTACTAACAAGATAAAGCTGTGAGGAGGCATGCACTTGTGGTCCGCCCCTCAACTACTAACAAGATAAAGCTGTGAGGAGGCATGCACTTGTGGTCCGCCCCTCAACTACTAACAAGATAAAGCTGTGAGGAGGCATGCACTTGTGGTCCGCCCCTCAACTACTAACAAGATAAAGCTGTGGGAGGCATGCACTTGTGGTCCGCCCCTCAACTACTAACAAGATAAAGCTGTGAGGAGGCATGCACTTGTGGTCCGCCCCTCAACTACTAACAAGATAAAGCTGTGAGGAGGCATGCACTTGTGGTCCGCCCCTCAACTACTAACAAGATAAAGCTGTGAGGAGGCATGCACTTGTGGTCCGCCCCTCAACTACTAACAAGATATAGCTGTGAGGAGGCATGCACTTGTGGTCCGCCCCTCAACAACTAACAAGATATAGCTGTGAGGAGGCATGCACTTGTGGTCCGCCCCTCAACTACTAACAAGATAAAGCTGTGAGGAGGCATGCACTTGTGGTCCGCCCCTCAACTACTAACAAGATAAAGCTGTGAGGAGGCATGCACTTGTGGTCCGCCCCTCAACAACTAACAAGATAAAGCTGTGAGGAGGCATGCACTTGTGGTCCGCCCCTCAACAACTAACAAGATAAAGCTGTGAGGAGGCATGCACTTGTGGTCCGCCCCTCAACAACTAACAAGATAAAGCTGTGAGGAGGCATGCACTTGTGGTCCGCCCCTCAACTACTAACAAGATAAAGCTGTGAGGAGGCATGCACTTGTGCTCCGCCCCTCAACTACTAACAAGATAAAGCTGTGAGGAGGCATGCACTTGTGGTCCGCCCCTCAACTACTAACAAGATAAAGCTGTGAGGAGGCATGCACTTGTGGTTCGCCCCTCAACTACTAACAAGATAAAGCTGTGAGGAGGCATGCACTTGTGGTCCGCCCCTCAACTACTAACAAGATAAAGCTGTGAGGAGGCATGCACTTGTGGTCCGCCCCTCAACTACTAACAAGATAAAGCTGTGAGGAGGCATGCACTTGTGGTCCGCCCCTCAACTACTAACAAGATAAAGCTGTGAGGAGGCATGCACTTGTGGTCCGCCCCTCAACTACTAACAAGATAAAGCTGTGAGGAGGCATGCACTTGTGGTCCGCCCCTCAACTACTACAAGATAAAGCTGTGAGGAGGCATGCACTTGTGGTCCGCCCCTCAACTACTAACAACATATAGCTGTGAGGAGGCATGCACTTGTGGTCCGCCCCTCAACTACTAACAAGATAAAGCTGTGAGGATGCATGCACTTGTGGTCCGCCCCTCAACTACTAACAAGATAAAGCTGTGAGGATGCATGCACTTGTGGTCCGCCCCTCAACAACTAGCAAAATATAGCTGTGAGGAGGCATGTACTTGTGGTCCACCCCTCAACAACTTACCAAATTTAGCTATGAGGATGCATGCACTTATGGTCCGCCCTCAACAACTTACACAATTTAGCTGTGAGGAGGCATGCACTTGTGGTCTGCCCCTCAACAACTTACAAAATTTAGCTGTGAGGAGGCATGCACTTGTGGTCCGCCCCTCAACTACTAACAATATATTATAAGTTAAAATTATATTGCTGTGAGGAGGCATGCACTTGTGGTCAGCCCCTTGCGCTTTTATATATCACTATTCTATAACATACTAAACTGCTTGTCTCTTGCAGGAGAAGGAAGGCCGGACAGTGGACCTCAGTGTCGGAATCACAGTAACAAACCTCGGTGCAGACTTCTGCATGGAAGGAGCATCTTTCTCATTGACTGGACAATCATTTCCCCCAAACCAGCACTGATCAAAAATCCACTCTGTCTCACTTTGCTCCGTCCTGCTTCCCCCCGTCCTTTTCGCCATCCAGCGAATTCAGTGCGGTGAAAAAGTGATGTTAACTCTTCTTAAGTTATAAGTTATATTTATTTTAGACTCTGTGCTCAAGAGGATTACAGAATGTGATTTTGTCAGGAAATGTTTGGCATTATTCACCTTCTTCAAATGTTTGCTTTAAACTGTCCATGTATGTGTAGCTGTTGCCATTATGTTCTTCTGAATAAAAAGCTTTATTTAAAGCTGCACTCTCACAGGTTGATTGTTTTGACATTTATTTTATTTTTTCTTAGAATGAGCCTTTTTTTTCATAATTGTTTGGAAACCAGTGACGTTAGACTGCTTACAAAAGAGCAGATTGCAGTTTTCATATATTCATATATCTGTTCTACTGTGAGTTATCTTATATGACTGAATTGAAGACACTGATGCCAAAATGAACTGATTCTGACCCCCAAAATATAAAAAAGGTCAAAACTGTCAAATTATGAGAGTACAGCTTTGAGGATGATAAGCATGATATTGTACAACAATTTAGCATGTGTATTTATATCAGTGTTCTATAATTTTAGAAATCTCTCCTTGTGTTCAATTACAGTGGGTTTTGATTCAAATTTTGTCAAATGCTTTAGTAGTCAGGCGCGTAGCTAGGGCGAATTTGGGATTGTGCAGATCGATGCCTGACAGCATATTAACCCCTTCACCCCCTACCCCACTTTAGTTTTTATTTCAGATTTGGGGGTTTTGGAATAATAAAAACTTCGACCTGTCAAAATTTCAATATGCAACTGCGTTTTTACATACAGTCAGCTACACGCCTGGTATTAAAGTTCTTTTGATAAAATTTGAGGTAGGTGTAAAACTTTACCCGAAGAAAAGTGTTGCAAGTCATTAGTAAAAAAACTTGTTTACTGAAATCTTACATTATACAGGAAATGTATATAAATGTTGATATTTTAAGGCTTCTACTTTAAATCAGTTATGTAATTGAAATAAAAATAGAATGCCGTGCATGTACAGCTTGTATTACCAACACTAGAATGTGACAATACTGCATATGCTGCGCTACATTTACAACAGGTTTCTTAAAAAAATGAAAATTATGAAATTGTAGACTTTTGCAATGGCAGTATAAGACTACCGGTATGTATGTACCTTCTACAAGTGTGTTCTGTCCTGTCCTTTGTTTTTCTTAATATTCATTGACTTTATATATAAAAGTATATAAACTTGTTGAATTAATACACCTGTTAAATATTTGACATTTTACATAATGAACAAACTTCATTATGGCAAAACGTGTTAATTGTTCAATTTTCTTGACTGTCACTTTCTCGCCTCAAAATTAACATTTAATTTTCAGCTGTCACTTTAGGTATTAAACTGCATTGAAACTTTTTCTCCTAAGATTTATTAATATTCATTTGCTTCATTCTTGTGCCCTGTAACTAGCTATGATTAATGATTTTGTTCACCTGAAATGTCAATACAGCAAGATTGTTACATTTAAGACATATAAGAGGCCCAACCCAACATTTAACAGGATTACTTTTCTCAATCTTGTAAAAAAAATCACTTAAAAGATGCACTCTTACTCCCAAATAAGATTTAACACGATTAATGATATTGCTTTAATATTCCAAAAAAAGATGAATAAATGTTGAAAGCAATGGTTCTTAGGAAGGATACTGAGTTTAGTTTGAAAAAATGAGCATAAAGCAGTATTTCTACCTTATGAGACTACCTTACGCCAGAGTAAATCTTTTAGCATTCACCAATTATTTAATATTTTTGCATTTTCAGCTGTTAAATACACGGTTACGAACTTGTTATCGGTAATAAATATTTTCCATAAATGCATTATTTAGTATGTTTTTATCACTCAAAATCTATGTTTGTTATACATGTGTTGATTTTGAATAAGAGTGTCACTGGAAAATATTGAAGTGAAATTGAAAAGTATGTAGAACAATGGGGACCACTGGGAACAATTTATCAATGCACCTATTGTACGACGATATTTCTGAGTGGTTTATAGTATATATATTTATAAGCTTATGTATATAGTTGTTAGGTAAGCCGTTGGTGAGATTTAGAAGTATCAATTTAATTTGGGACATTCTCTCAATATTTAAACTTAAATTCTTAATCATTGGACAAATGGTTGTATTCTGATGGATTTTATATTCCAAGATGTTTGTGCATTGGGAGACTTAGTCACTATGGTAAATGGTATACACATATACCCAAACCACACTGTGACGAAATATCCTGCATTCCATTGTTTTGTGGGCAAGACTGAATGTAGTTATGGCGTACTATTTTCAGACGTGTATCATTTATAATTGCTGTTTACTATTTAAATTGTAACAAAGTATTTTTGGTGATTAGTTATTGTGTCAGCCACTCAATCAAGAGTATTAAGGAGTTTCACAATGGTTGTGCAAGTACCTGTATCCTGTTGACAATGTACATAAACATAACCACCAAACTGAGTGTATTTCTTAATGGTAAAATTGAATTAACTTTTTACCGAATTCTAAAATAAATGTATTCTCTATTATTAATACATGTATACTTAAGTTTCACCAGTTGCTTTCATGAGAAGCTGCTAAAGGCCTGTAATCTCTGTACAGTCGAAACCCGTTTGATCGAAATCGCTTGGCTCGAAATCCTCGTTTGCTCGAACTAGATGTACGGGGCCGATTTCTTTTAACTGAATGTAAACGTTCCCGCTTGGTTCAAATTTTCCGAGGCTCGAGGTATTTTCGCCGGTCCGTGCGAGTTCGAGCCAACGGGGTTTGACTCTATATGTACATGTTGTGATTTATTTTTATGTGTATGTTAACCTAAGTTTAAAGACTTAGAGTTACTTGCTTGTTCATGGAAGTGAAAAACTGTAATAAAACTGTTAATGTTACCTCTGCATGTTGTTTATTGTGCGGCACATTGGACGTTGTTGTGCTAAGTATAAAATGCTGTTATGCTTCGTATGAAGTCCAGCACATGGCGTATTATAGCGTTCTAAAAGGACTTATTTATTAATAAATTAAAAAACAAACAAACTTTGTTTATCTTTTTAACCCAGATTGGGAATAGTTAAAGAAAGAACCAACGGAATAGATATTGGTATTACTCATAGAGGGAATGTCTCAACTCAAACGGCCACCAAAACCCTGTCTTAAACCTGGGCCAAAACGTTAGTCATTTCAGCCTCAGTAAAAAACACTTAAACATGAACGTCAGAGCTCTAACTGGTGCCAAAAAAGATGCATTCAATCTTAAGAAAGAGTAAAACAAACAAATCTTAGGCCTTTAATATATCAATCGATGGTATACGAAACCGACCCCCCCCCCCCCCTTACTACCCCCCACCGGTGATACACAGATACATTTGTTTAAGAAATCTCTACCTGCCTCTGAAAGGATATTTACGATTAACATTTCGCAATGCATTTCAGGAAAGTAAACACGCTCGTATATCTCACTTATGTATACATGTAGATTAACATGAAAACTATTTTTGGACGGGGTAACTTGATTAAATTTATTCCACCATATGAAAGCCATACATTGGCACGGTAACATGGAAAGGGCATTGCCCGAAAGGTTAAAATGATTAAAACAACTGATAATGCCAACAATATAATACAAGACATTCCTCGAAAGACGAGTACGGTAAAAGCCATCCTCCGACAGGGTAACTTGGTAAAAGCTACTTCCCGACAAGGTAACATGGTAAAGACCCTTCCCCGACAGACAAACATGCTAATAGCCAGTCCCCGACAGGTAACATAGATAAAGCCATTACTCGACAGGGTTATATGGAAAATACCATTCTCCGACATGGTAACATGGTGAAGACCATTCCCCGACAGGCAAACATGCTAATAGCCAGTCCCCCGACAGGTAACATAGTAAAAGCCATTACTCGACAGGGTAATATGGTAAATACCATTCTGGCTGACATGGTAAAAGCCGTTCCCCGAAAAAAAAACATAGTTAAAACCATTCTTCGACAGGTTAACATGGTAAAATTCGTTCACCGACAAGGTGACATGGTAAAGACCATTCCCCGACAGGTTAACGTGGTAAAAGCCATTCCCTGACAGGCAACCGTGTTAAAAGCCATTCCCCGACAGGCAAACGTGTTAAAAGCCATTTCCCGATAGGCAAACGTGTTAAAAGCCATTCCCCGACAGGGTTACGTGGTAAAAACTATTCCGCGACAGGCAAACGTGGTAAAAACTATTCCCCGACAGAGTTACGTGGTAAAGACTATTCCCCGACAGGGTTACGTGGTAAAAACTATTCCCCGACAGGGTTACGTGGTAAAAACTATTCCCCGACAGGGTTACGTGGTAAAAACTTTTCCTGACAGGTTTACGTGGTAAAAACTTTTCCCCGACAGGCAAACGTGGTAAAAACTATTCCCCGACAGGCAAACGTGGTAAAAACTATTCCCCGACAGGGTTACGTGGTAAAAACTTTTCCCCGACAGGCAAACGTGGTAAAAACTATTCCCCGACAGGATTACGTGGTAAAAATTATTCCCCGACAGGATTACGTGGTAAAAACTTTTCTCCGACAGACAAACGTGGTAAAAACTATTCCCCGACAGGGTTACGTGGTAAAAACTATTCCCCGACAGGATTACGTGGTAAAAACTATTCCCCGACAGGCAAACGTGGTAAAAACTATTCCCCGACAGGGTTACGTGGTAAAAACTATTCCCCGACAGGCAAACGTGGTAAAAACTATTCCCCGACAGGATTACGTGGTAAAAACTATTCCCGACAGGCAAACGTGGTAAAAACTATTCCCCAACAGGGTTACGTGGTAAAAACTTTTCCCCGACAGGCAAACGTGGTAAAAGCCATTCCCCGACAGGCAAACGTGGTAAAAACTATTCCCCGACAGGGTTACGTGGTAAAAACTTTTCCCCGACAGGCAAACGTGGTAAAAGCCATTCCCCGACAGGGTTACGTGGTAAAGACTATTCCCCGACAGGGTTAAGTGGTAAAGACCACTTCCCGACAGGGTTACGTGGTAAAAACTATTCCCCGACTGGCAAATGTGGTAAAAGCCATTCACCGACAGGGTTACCTGGTATAAGCAGTTCCCCGACAGTCTAACATGGTAAAAGACGTTCCTCACCGGTTTACGTCGCAAAAGCCATCCCCACGACAGACGAACGTAGTAAAAGCCTTTCCCGACAGGTTAAAGTGGTAAAACCCATTCCCCCCACAAGCTCACATGGTAATAGCCGTTCCCCGACAGGAGAACGTGGTAAAGTCAATTTTCCTCAGGCGAACGTGGTAAAAGACATTCCCCGACATGCTTACGTGGTAAAAGCCGTTCCCGACAGGATAAAGTGGTAAAAGCCGTTCCCCCGACAGGCCAACGTGGTAAAAGCCGTTTCCCCAAATACTTACATCTAAACAGCCATTCCCGACAGGCTAACGTGGTAAAAACCATTCCCCGACATGGTAACATGGTAAAGGCTATTCCCCGACAGGGTATCATGGTAAAAGCTATTCCCCGACAGGGTAACATGGTAAAAGCTATTCCCCGACAGGGTAACATGGTAAAAGCAATTTTCCAACAGGGTAATATGGTAAAAGCAATTTTCCAACAGGGTAAGATTGTAAAGGCTATTCCCCGACAGGGTGACATGGTAAAAGCAATTTTCCAACAGGGTGACGTTGTTATAGACAATCCCCGACAGATTAATATGATACAAGTCATTCTACGATTGGGAAACAATAAAAGCCAATCCCCGGCAGGGTTACGTGATAATAGACAATCTACCTACAGTAAGGCTGGGTGAAATTCCCCGGCTTATCGCTTGTTACGCAACTATCAACTGTCAGTGTTTACATCCACGCATGGCTTGTTCCGTCAACGTTACCTTTCGCAATGCTACGTATTCAAAATCAAGGTGCAACACCGTTTCTTAGACCTGTGATTTAGAAATCACCATGACCGCTGTGTGTTGATAGATGTATATATAAGGAGAGTTGAAGTAGGAAAACAACAGTTTACACTGTATACTTAAGACAAGCGGACTTAAGACAATTCGAGGAGTTCTGGATTGATTATTTTTAAAACCAAAGCACGTTATACGTTATAAGTTAAAATGGATATTCGAGTGTATAGCATCATGTTTGCATCTGTGTTTGCATTAAGTTCTGTCAGCAGTGAGAACATACGTACGTACATATCATATAAATTTCTTTTATTTATTTATTTATTTATTTATTTATTTATTTATTTATTTATTTATTTATTTATTTATTTATTTATTTATTTATTGTCGTTTACTTGTGTGTTCGTCCGTTCGTTCGTTAGTTCCTTTGTTATTTAACTTATTTTGTTCACAATTTTGTTTTTCTCTTGTTATAAATTTAAAAGTACTTAATTATTGCGTTCTTATTTACTAAATAGTTTCTGAATTTCTTTTCACTAATTCCACCACTCTATCTGCCTCGCCTACAGAATGCCCCCAGTGTATGCACATGGGCTACACGTTCACTAACATGCCATCTATGTACAAGAGCATTATCGGCGGAGTGCTTGCCTCCCTCAACCTCTCTAACCCCGCGTGCCAGTATAACACCCTGCTGCCCGACCCCTGTCCCGCCCCCGGGGCCGGTAACCGCTCCAAGTGTGAGACCTTCGTCTTCAAAGTGATTGGGGTCGGTTTCTCAACCGCCCTACCGAGTAAGTACAAAAAATTGAAATTCTTGATAGTTTTGTAAAGGCAATTGAACAAATATCTACGTTTAGGGAAACGGTCTCAAAATGTTAGAAATCGTAAGTAAGATTTAATGTTGTTGTTGTTGTTGTTTTGTAAGTCCAGTCAAAACATAAAAGAGATTTGCGCATTTCTATATATTGAACATAAAATATGAAAAACGCTTTTCAATTGTAATCAATACAAATGATTAAAAACATCTGGAACTCTGAAAACCGGAGTTGTTTTTATCTAGTGTCGAAAAAAACACACACTCTAGGTTCAACGAGTTTTAGCAGGTAGGGTCCTAACATATAACATCCATGGTATACTGTTTACTGTAATGTACTATATGTTATGGTTACTGTTTAGCTCTGTGGGATTGTAAACAATCCATTTAAATGATGTCAGACATGGAGAAAGAACATCAATCAGCCTTAAAAGCAAATTTAGGTGACTTACTTCGAACTTCTTATGGTTCGTATTTAAATATTAAAATATCTATACGTAGCCGCTGGTATGACTGTGGATGTCGTGTCGCGGAGCTGCGCAGAGCGTCCGGTGGCGGAGCCGGACACGTGCATGGATGTGGATGACATGGGTGCCACTAACCCTGAACTTGGGGCCGCCCTCGCTCGGATGACATCGCGCCTCAACACTGTCAACTACACCGGGGAGCAGTGCTTCACAAGCGCCAATGGTTCAGAAACTATCACCCCGAACCCCACGTCACAGAGGTCCCAAACACAACGCAAAGACCCACAACAGGTTCTTCTCTCGCGGCAAGCACCACCGCTGTTCATGTTGCCGCAAACACCACCGCTGCTCCTGTTGCCGCAAACACTACCGCTGCTCCTGTTGCCGCAAGCACCACCGCTGCCCCTGAACCTACAGCGGTGTCCATGTCGACCTATGCTCATGGTACGATTTATTTGCCCTTATAATAAATAGTATAACACTTAAAGACCTAGTTTAATCCTTCTATAAGTTTCTCCCGCCCCGCCCCCCTCCCCCCCCCCCAAAAAAAAACAACAACACACACACAAAAAAACAACAACAGCAAACAAAACAAAAACAAACAAAATCAAACGTGTATTGTACACAACCTCTGTCCATTGATATTAATGTAATTGCCTAATTGTCTTATCAGATCTCCTATCGAAATATCCTGCTGTGTAGATTTGGAGGTTTCATTAAATGGACCCTAAATGGCCTTGAGAAACGAATACACAGGAAATTGGCACCTACTGTTACATCAATGCTATTAGCATGAGATGCACAGCAGGGAATTGTCATGCCAACCACACCTTAAACTAGGCCTTTAACGTTTTTGAAGTCAGAGAGAAGCTTAACGAACCGTCAGTAAAGCATATCATCGTGTTTTCAGTTCGACCTAAAATTCTTTGCATATAATAGGCGATAAATTTTAATTAAAGTCAGTAATGCTAATGAATGAATTCAGTACTTAAGTTGCTTGAATAGTGTCTTTATTATTACTTGATGGTTACAGGTTGCTCTGAGTGCTTCCATATCGGCATGCAGACCAAGAACATGCCCGCATTCGCCACGCAAATGATGACAACCATACTGAACTCCATGAACCTAACAAACCGCGCATGTGCGAACAACACTGTCCCGCCCAGCACCTGTTCGGCCGCCTTCCCCGGCACAATCAACAAATGTCACGACGTCGCTTTCAGCGTCCACGCCGTTGGAATGACAGGCGCCATACCAGGTAAAAATCACAAACTTCAGTTTGGGTCGTCTCTTGGTTAAAAATAAACGCAAGGTATGCTGAAGAACAACCGAAGATAGACGTTGATTATGTTATTTTTCATGAACAAATTTGCATAGTCAATTGTAATAACAAACATATTAAAAACGCTCTTAAGAAGATAACGTATGAATTTAGCAACACTTTTTTCCGTTCTTTAAAATTGGTTAAACCCAATGAACATTAGCCATGTGTTTGCACATGCAGGCATATTAAGATGCATCGAACACGGATTCTATGTTATTGATAACTTTCCTCGCTCTTATGAGCAACAAAACAATGGTCTGCGTTGTAAACAGTGTTGCCTCCTTGTAAAATTCAATTTGTTGACTTCAAATACCACTTTGCTTCATATATACGTATGATGTGGTCTATTTAAATATATTATCTATTAAAAACCTATCTGTTTATTGCAACAACGTGAGGTTTTGATAGTAGATTCATCTTTTACTTGGAATGAATGAAGACGTAGCTTATTTTAATTGACGCAAAATCACTTAACTATGGGTTTAAGTGGTTTTCATAAATCGCTTATATATGAGCGTCATGATGACTTGCAACCATCGCTTTAACAAATCAGAATGCTGTTTTCGTGATTCACTGATATTAATAGTTTAATTATAATTGTGCAAGGTGTCGCATAATAACGAATATCATGACCACACGCAATAAACTCGGCAAAAGATATGTGACCCCCCACCCCTATCCCCTCTAAAACTAGTGGTAAACGAATATAAAAACTCTGCGTTCAGAAAAATATTTCTTACTTTCCGAGTTCCACATTTCCAAATACTTTTAATAGTGGTGCTCAAAAGTATATAAATTACATTTTGTAAGTATTTTTTCCAAGTCTGCCGTACATTTATGTTGGTAGCCGTTAATGATTATAAACAATTGTATCGGTAGATTAAAAAGAGGTCTGTAGTCAAACACTATGCCGGTTTTGAGGTTTTTGTATGCATATACACAATCAACGAGCCGAGTCCAAGCCTGTTTTTTTTATAAATGCATACTACTATAAACCAGTCTAGTGGTCGTCTACTGAGGTAGCCTCTTTTTAAATTTACAGCAGCACTTGTTACCATTGGATGCCGCCTACCAAACCGAAGGAGTTTAACTCCTACATATGCACCAGTCAGTTGTAACCACGCCCCTCCAAAAGGTCCGGGGGTATACCGGGGATAGCAGGGGAAGTGGGCCGTGTTTTTATTTTCTAAGTGGCCCTGCAGTGCCGAGTAAATGCGGTGGTTCAGATTTGCGTCGAAAATACATGTTGCTGGAAATGGGCCATACCTAGGTATGCGGGGGTGGGGGTACATTTGGCGGGCATTTTACCAGCAGTTTGTGCCCGAAGGGTGATGATTTTACCTTTGGCTGGACCAAAAGTCCAGGCTATTCCTTGGACCTAGGGGACCGTGGTTACAATTGACTAGTGCAATATATTTACGAGGCGCGAACACCGACACTCAGAAGATTAATACTTTAAAATATTGTTTTAGTATTTTAAACTTCTGTCATTTTTGCCAGATGCGGAGGTTCACATGGACGTGATAGTGCGTGGATGCGAGGCGGTGCCGTTGGCCGAGGCCGCGGACGGCTGCTCTCCCGTACAGAAGGCCCTTGACGCAGCCTCCATGGCGCAAGTGATGACCAGCATCAAGCAGATGTCCGACAGGTTTGACAAGGTCACGTACAACGGTACTTCCTGTTTGTTTCCAGTGGGCTCCAAAGCTCCAACTGTGGAACCAACTCCAATCCCAACCACAACCCCAGTCCCAACCACAACCACGATCACAACCACAACCACGATCACAACCAAGGCCACTTCTACTGAACAGACGACTGCTGGTCAAATTACAAAGAACAATGATACATCCGACGGAAGTGGTTCATCTCAAATAAGTTTATCGTTCGTGTGTTTGATGTTAATGTACATTTTACATTTGTGATATAACCATTGTTACATATTCCCATCATCATTTTCATTGTGATTAATTGCATAATGGTTTCTATTCTGTTATTTACATGCCATTATTTTGTACTTGCCGTGACAACATGTTATAATTGTTTTTGTTTTTTTTGTGCTCAAAATTGTTAAATAAACAACAAATATTTTCATAAATCTCTAGTCGACTTCTGGATAAACGTAAAACGAGGTTGTTTTAAGTTTGCTAAGATAATCACTTCATATATACTGCAAACAACGTGCCGGTGGTGATGAAAAGGTTTGCTTAAAGTTTGTAAGTTTTTTATGTTGTTTTTGCCCATATGACGTGAGACCACAGTTATTTTTACTATATGTTTCATATAGACACTAACCTGGCTTTTGACTTTATACACACACAAATTGAAAAACAAGGACATGGCATCTCTAGAACAATTCAAGACACAAAATATAATCACAAGAAAACACCATGTTGACCATTTACCCGACTGTCAAAATTGAGTTCAAATACATAACTCTTCCGCCAGGGAGTCAATCGGCTACAAACAACTAATTTTCAGACTTCCACAAGCTATGATTTTTCCAATATTTACATTGAAAACTATCAATTTCTGCAATAGAGTGTCAAATTCAGTCAAGTTCTTTGCAAAAAAGAACATTTTTTGCTTCTTTTTCATTCAATTTTAATAAAATATTGATACTTGAACACAAGCACTCTTTTTTTCTGTATTCACATCCGGTCAACGGGGGCGGTCAACGGGGGGGGGGGGCAGATAACTGTGGTCTTGAGCCATATGTCTGTGTTGCTAACACAGCTCACACGTGATTTATAAAAAAGGATGTTCTCGATGTTTCATCAATGAATCAACTCATTCACATAGGGCGCTGATAAGAAAGTACATAATCTTAAGATATTTTGAAATATAGCCTCTCCTACATCATGGTAAAACTACCATTATGCCATGTTCAATAGTCACAAGAAGTGTCAGCAACCCGTTCAAACAATGATTCGTGACGTTGATATCTTAAAGCACAACTAGGGGCGGATCCAGGATTCGTTGTTGGAGGGGGCGTAACTAAGGGACATATCCTTTTGACTTGCGCCCCACCCTCAGAACCGAAAATTATTGGTTTAAAGTGTTGAGAGAGGGTAGTACTCCCCTAAGAAATTATTAACAATTTCTAGTACGAAATGGTGCAGTTTGGACGTGTTTTATTACTTTTTGTCTTTTTTCTCCTTAATTGAAATCGAAATTACAAGTAAACTTAGTGCCCCCCCCCCCCCGGAACCGCTTGTACAAACAACATTTGTGTGTCAAGGTAGCTTGACGTGAGGTTACGTGTATATCTAGTGGATCACGACCGTTCTAAATTAATACCTTATGTCGCCATTATTAGTTCAAGCGCAACAATATTTTTTTAATGAACTTCCGGTATTGATATAACAGTGAAATCGAGAATTAGGACCTTATACTTGATAGTGAGTCAAAAATAATGATATAGTCTGTTCTAAATATCAAATCTGATTAAAACGTGATTAAAATTGATCCACTATATGAACGCCACGCATGTGGGTCGTTCTCTCAAGTCGACTGACCACCTAGAAGCAGGACATAACTAATATGAACTAAGGCGCTGCCTCTACGGGCTTGAAGTGTTATTGCCGGAATCGTAGTTCTTTTTATGAAACACGTGTTCTACAATACATGGCGGCCGGCATATTTGGCCTCTCGGGCCATCAAAAACAACTAGCTGTTTTATATAGACAGGTCGTAAAACTTTTCAGTACATGTTCTTTAAAGTTAAGCACAGAGCCTTAATTTATGACATATGGCATATATATGGCAAGGACGAAGAGGCTTTTTTGAATGTGCTTTTCAGCTGTATAATTATTTTGATATCGGGTCTACACTCCAGTTACCAGAAAACCATTTTTTTATGAAGAAGTAAAATATACAAACCATTATTAGTCCATGATTTAATGGTGTAGTATGATAATACAGGCATATCTCTATTGTTCGCCATTTTCCTTGCCACATACTTTGCATGATCTCTCAGTATTTTGATTAGTAATTAAGACCATAGTGAAAGAAA